>NC_091742.1:100995590-101183090 GCF_043380555.1 Nothobranchius furzeri | reverse complement strand
ATCAGTTTAACTGTGGATATATTACATGTTAATGAAGTACTTTAACTTTTACTGATCAGATTAACTGTGGATACATTACATGTTAATGAAGTATTTTAACTTTTACTGATCAGTTTAACTGTGGATACATTACATGTTAATGAAGTACTTTAACTTTTACTGATCAGTTTAACTGTGGATACATTACATGTTAATGAAGTACTTTAACTTTTACTGATCAGTTTAACTGTGGATACATTACATGTTAATGAAGTACTTTAACTTTTACTGATCAGTTTAACTGTGGATACATTACATGTTAATGAAGTACTTTAACTTTTACTGATCAGTTTAACTGTGGATACATTACATGTTAATGAAGTACTTTAACTTTTACTGATCAGTTTAACTGTGGATATATTACATGTTAATGAAGTACTTTAACTTTTACTGATCAGTTTAACTGTGGATACATTACATGTTAATGAAGTACTTTAACTTTTACTGATCAGTTTAACTGTGGATACATTACATGTTAATGAAGTACTTTAACTTTTACTGATCAGTTTAACTGTGGATATATATTACATGTTAATGAAGTATTTTAACTTTTACTGATCAGTTTAACTGTGGATACATTACATGTTAATGAAGTACTTTAACTTTTACTGATCAGTTTAACTGTGGATATATTACATGTTAATGAAGTACTTTAACTTTTACTGATCAGTTTAACTGTGGATATATTACATGTTAATGAAGTACTTTAACTTTTACTGATCAGTTTAACTGTGGATACATTTATATATTAATGAAGTACTTTAACTTTTACTGATCAGTTTAACTGTGGATATATTACATGTTAATGAAGTACTTTAACTTTTACTGATCAGTTTAACTGTGGATATATTACATGTTAATGAAGTATTTTAACTTTTACTGAACAGTTTAACTGTCGATACATTACATGTTAATGAAGTACTTTAACTTTTACTGATCAGTTTAACTGTGGATACATTACATGTTAATGAAGTACTTTAACTTTTACTGATCAGTTTAACTGTGGATATATTACATGTTAATGAAGTACTTTAACTTTTACTGATCAGTTTAACTGTGGATACATTACATGTTAATGAAGTACTTTAACTTTTACTGATCAGTTTAAATGTGGATACATTACATGTTAATGAAGTACTTTAACTTTTACTGATCAGTTTAACTGTGGATACATTACATGTTAATGAAGTACTTTAACTTTTACTGATCAGTTTAACTGTGGATACATTTATATATTAATGAAGTACTTTAACTTTTACTGATCAGTTTAACTGTGGATATATTACATGTTAATGAAGTACTTTAACTTTTACTGATCAGTTTAACTGTGGATACATTACATGTTAATGAAGTACTTTAACTTTTACTGATCAGTTTAACTGTGGATACATTACATGTTAATGAAGTACTTTAACTTTTACTGATCAGTTTAACTGTGGATATATTACATGTTAATGAAGTACTTTAACTTTTACTGATCAGTTTAACTGTGGATATATTACATGTTAATGAAGTACTTTAACTTTTACTGATCAGTTTAACTGTGGATATATTACATGTTAATGAAGTATTTTAACTTTTACTGATCAGTTTAACTGTGGATATATTACATGTTAATGAAGTACTTTAACTTTTACTGATCAGTTTAACTGTGGATACATTACATGTTAATGAAGTACTTTAACTTTTACTGATCAGTTTAACTGTGGATACATTACATGTTAATGAAGTACTTTAACGTTTACTGCTCAGTTTAACTGTGGATATATTACATGTTAATGAAGTACTTTAACTTTTACTGATCAGTTTAACTGTGGATATATTACATGTTAATGAAGTACTTTAACTTTTACTGATCAGTTTAACTGTGGATATATTACATGTTAATGAAGTACTTTAACTTTTACTGATCAGTTTAACTGTGGATACATTACATGTTAATGAAGTACTTTAACTTTTACTGATCAGTTTAACTGTGGATACATTACATGTTAATGAAGTACTTTAACTTTTACTGATCAGTTTAACTGTGGATATATTACATGTTAATGAAGTATTTTAACTTTTACTGATCAGTTTAACTGTGGATATATTACATGTTAATGAAGTACTTTAACTTTTACTGATCAGTTTAACTGTGGATATATTACATGTTAATGAAGTACTTTAACTTTTACTGATCAGTTTAACTGTGGATATATTACATGTTAATGAAGTACTTTAACTTTTACTGATCAGTTTAACTGTGGATACATTTATATATTAATGAAGTACTTTAACTTTTACTGATCAGTTTAACTGTGGATATATTACATGTTAATGAAGTACTTTAACTTTTACTGATCAGTTTAACTGTGGATATATTACATGTTAATGAAGTACTTTAACTTTTACTGATCAGTTTAACTGTGGATACATTTATATATTAATGAAGTACTTTAACTTTTACTGATCAGTTTAACTGTGGATACATTTATATATTAATGAAGTACTTTAACTTTTACTGATCAGTTTAACTGTGGATACATTTAAATATTAATGAAGTACTTTAACTTTTACTGATCAGTTTAACTGTGGATACATTTATATATTAATGAAGTACTTTAACTTTTACTGATCAGTTTAACTGTGGATATATTACATGTTAATGAAGTACTTTAACTTTTACTGATCAGTTTAACTGTGGATACATTTATATATTAATGAAGTACTTTAACTTTTACTGATCAGTTTAACTGTGGATACATTACATGTTAATGAAGTACTTTAACTTTTACTGATCAGTTTAACTGTGGATATATTACATGTTAATGAAGTACTTTAACTTTTACTGATCAGTTTAACTGTGGATATATTACATGTTAATGAAGTACTTTAACTTTTACTGATCAGTTTAACTGTGGATATATTACATGTTAATGAAGTATTTTAACTTTTACTGATCAGTTTAACTGTGGATATATTACATGTTAATGAAGTACTTTAACTTTTACTGATCAGTTTAACTGTGGATACATTACATGTTAATGAAGTACTTTAACTTTTACTGATCAGTTTAACTGTGGATATATTACATGTTAATGAAGTACTTTAACGTTTACTGCTCAGTTTAACTGTGGATATATTACATGTTAATGAAGTACTTTAACTTTTACTGATCAGTTTAACTGTGGATATATTACATGTTAATGAAGTACTTTAACTTTTACTGATCAGTTTAACTGTGGATATATTACATGTTAATGAAGTACTTTAACTTTTACTGATCAGTTTAACTGTGGATACATTACATGTTAATGAAGTACTTTAACTTTTACTGATCAGTTTAACTGTGGATACATTACATGTTAATGAAGTACTTTAACTTTTACTGATCAGTTTAACTGTGGATATATTACATGTTAATGAAGTATTTTAACTTTTACTGATCAGTTTAACTGTGGATATATTACATGTTAATGAAGTACTTTAACTTTTACTGATCAGTTTAACTGTGGATATATTACATGTTAATGAAGTACTTTAACTTTTACTGATCAGTTTAACTGTGGATATATTACATGTTAATGAAGTACTTTAACTTTTACTGATCAGTTTAACTGTGGATATATTACATGTTAATTAAGTATTTTAACTTTTACTGATCAGTTTAACTGTGGATATATTACATGTTAATGAAGTACTTTAACTTTTACTGATCAGTTTAACTGTGGATACATTTATATATTAATGAAGTACTTTAACTTTTACTGATCAGTTTAACTGTGGATATATTACATGTGAATGAAGTACTTTAACTTTTACTGATCAGTTTAACTGTGGATATATTACATGTTAATGAAGTACTTTAACTTTTACTGATCAGTTTAACTGTGGATACATTTATATATTAATGAAGTACTTTAACTTTTACTGATCAGTTTAACTGTGGATACATTTATATATTAATGAAGTACTTTAACTTTTACTGATCAGTTTAACTGTGGATACATTTATATATTAATGAAGTACTTTAACTTTTACTGATCAGTTTAACTGTGGATATATTACATGTTAATGAAGTACTTTAACTTTTACTGATCAGTTTAACTGTGGATACATTTATATATTAATGAAGTACTTTAACTTTTACTGATCAGTTTAACTGTGGATACATTACATGTTAATGAAGTACTTTAACTTTTACTGATCAGTTTAACTGTGGATATATTACATGTTAATGAAGTACTTTAACTTTTACTGATCAGTTTAACTGTGGATATATTACATGTTAATGAAGTACTTTAACTTTTACTGATCAGTTTAACTGTGGATATATTACATGTTAATGAAGTATTTTAACTTTTACTGATCAGTTTAACTGTGGATATATTACATGTTAATGAAGTACTTTAACTTTTACTGATCAGTTTAACTGTGGATACATTACATGTTAATGAAGTACTTTAACTTTTACTGATCAGTTTAACTGTGGATATATTACATGTTAATGAAGTACTTTAACGTTTACTGCTCAGTTTAACTGTGGATATATTACATGTTAATGAAGTACTTTAACTTTTACTGATCAGTTTAACTGTGGATATATTACATGTTAATGAAGTACTTTAACTTTTACTGATCAGTTTAACTGTGGATATATTACATGTTAATGAAGCACTTTAACTTTTACTGATCAGTTTAACTGTGGATACATTACATGTTAATGAAGTACTTTAACTTTTACTGATCAGTTTAACTGTGGATACATTACATGTTAATGAAGTACTTTAACTTTTACTGATCAGTTTAACTGTGGATATATTACATGTTAATGAAGTATTTTAACTTTTACTGATCAGTTTAACTGTGGATATATTACATGTTAATGAAGTAATTTAACTTTTACTGATCAGTTTAACTGTGGATATATTACATGTTAATGAAGTACTTTAACTTTTACTGATCAGTTTAACTGTGGATATATTACATGTTAATGAAGTACTTTAACTTTTACTGATCAGTTTAACTGTGGATATATTACATGTTAATTAAGTATTTTAACTTTTACTGATCAGTTTAACTGTGGATATATTACATGTTAATGAAGTACTTTAACTTTTACTGATCAGTTTAACTGTGGATACATTTATATAATAATGAAGTACTTTAACTTTTACTGATCAGTTTAACTGTGGATATATTACATGTGAATGAAGTACTTTAACTTTTACTGATCAGTTTAACTGTGGATATATTACATGTTAATGAAGTACTTTAACTTTTACTGATCAGTTTAACTGTGGATACATTTATATATTAATGAAGTACTTTAACTTTTACTGATCAGTTTAACTGTGGATACATTTATATATTAATGAAGTACTTTAACTTTTACTGATCAGTTTAACTGTGGATACATTTATATATTAATGAAGTACTTTAACTTTTACTGATCAGTTTAACTGTGGATACATTTATATATTAATGAAGTACTTTAACTTTTACTGATCAGTTTAACTGTGGATATATTACATGTTAATGAAGTACTTTAACTTTTACTGATCAGTTTAACTGTGGATACATTTATATATTAATGAAGTACTTTAACTTTTACTGATCAGTTTAACTGTGGATATATTACATGTTAATGAAGTACTTTAACTTTTACTGATCAGTTTAACTGTGGATATATTACATGTTAATGAAGTACTTTAACTTTTACTGATCAGTTTAACTGTGGATATATTACATGTTAATGAAGTACTTTAACTTTTACTGATCAGTTTAACTGTGGATATATTACATGTTAATTAAGTATTTTAACTTTTACTGATCAGTTTAACTGTGGATATATTACATGTTAATGAAGTACTTTAACTTTTACTGATCAGTTTAACTGTGGATACATTTATATATTAATGAAGTACTTTAACTTTTACTGATCAGTTTAACTGTGGATATATTACATGTGAATGAAGTACTTTAACTTTTACTGATCAGTTTAACTGTGGATATATTACATGTTAATGAAGTACTTTAACTTTTACTGATCAGTTTAACTGTGGATACATTTATATATTAATGAAGTACTTTAACTTTTACTGATCAGTTTAACTGTGGATACATTTATATATTAATGAAGTACTTTAACTTTTACTGATCAGTTTAACTGTGGATACATTTATATATTAATGAAGTACTTTAACTTTTACTGATCAGTTTAACTGTGGATACATTTATATATTAATGAAGTACTTTAACTTTTACTGATCAGTTTAACTGTGGATATATTACATGTTAATGAAGTACTTTAACTTTTACTGATCAGTTTAACTGTGGATACATTTATATATTAATGAAGTACTTTAACTTTTACTGATCAGTTTAACTGTGGATATATTACATGTTAATGAAATACTTTAACTTTTACTGATCAGTTTAACTGTGGATATATTACATGTTAATGAAGTACTTTAACTTTTACTGATCAGTTTAACTGTGGATATATTACATGTTAATGAAGTACTTTAACTTTTACTGATCAGTTTAACTGTGGATATATTACATGTTAATGAAGTACTTTAACTTTTACTGATCAGTTTAACTGTGGATACATTTATATATTAATGAAGTACTTTAACTTTTACTGATCAGTTTAACTGTGGATATATTACATGCTAATGAAGTACTTTAACTTTTACTGATCAGTTTAACTGTGGATATATTTATATATTAATGAAGTACTTTAACTTTTACTGATCAGTTTAACTGTGGATATATTACATGTTAATGAAGTACTTTAACTTTTACTGATCAGTTTAACTGTGGATACATTTATATATTAATGAAGTACTTTAACTTTTACTGATCAGTTTAACTGTGGATATATTACATGCTAATGAAGTACTTTAACTTTTACTGATCAGTTTAACTGTGGATACATTTATATATTAATGAAGTACTTTAACTTTTACTGATCAGTTTAACTGTGGATATATTACATGTGAATGAAGTACTTTAACTTTTACTGATCAGTTTAACTGTGGATATATTACATGTTAATGAAGTACTTTAACTTTTACTGATCAGTTTAACTGTGGATACATTTATATATTAATGAAGTACTTTAACTTTTACTGATCAGTTTAACTGTGGATACATTTATATATTAATGAAGTACTTTAACTTTTACTGATCAGTTTAACTGTGGATACATTTATATATTAATGAAGTACTTTAACTTTTACTGATCAGTTTAACTGTGGATATATTACATGTTAATGAAGTACTTTAACTTTTACTGATCAGTTTAACTGTGGATACATTTATATATTAATGAAGTACTTTAACTTTTACTGATCAGTTTAACTGTGGATACATTACATGTTAATGAAGTACTTTAACTTTTACTGATCAGTTTAACTGTGGATATATTACATGTTAATGAAGTACTTTAACTTTTACTGATCAGTTTAACTGTGGATATATTACATGTTAATGAAGTACTTTAACTTTTACTGATCAGTTTAACTGTGGATATATTACATGTTAATGAAGTATTTTAACTTTTACTGATCAGTTTAACTGTGGATATATTACATGTTAATGAAGTACTTTAACTTTTACTGATCAGTTTAACTGTGGATACATTACATGTTAATGAAGTACTTTAACTTTTACTGATCAGTTTAACTGTGGATATATTACATGTTAATGAAGTACTTTAACGTTTACTGCTCAGTTTAACTGTGGATATATTACATGTTAATGAAGTACTTTAACTTTTACTGATCAGTTTAACTGTGGATATATTACATGTTAATGAAGTACTTTAACTTTTACTGATCAGTTTAACTGTGGATATATTACATGTTAATGAAGTACTTTAACTTTTACTGATCAGTTTAACTGTGGATACATTACATGTTAATGAAGTACTTTAACTTTTACTGATCAGTTTAACTGTGGATACATTACATGTTAATGAAGTACTTTAACTTTTACTGATCAGTTTAACTGTGGATATATTACATGTTAATGAAGTATTTTAACTTTTACTGATCAGTTTAACTGTGGATATATTACATGTTAATGAAGTACTTTAACTTTTACTGATCAGTTTAACTGTGGATATATTACATGTTAATGAAGTACTTTAACTTTTACTGATCAGTTTAACTGTGGATATATTACATGTTAATGAAGTACTTTAACTTTTACTGATCAGTTTAACTGTGGATATATTACATGTTAATTAAGTATTTTAACTTTTACTGATCAGTTTAACTGTGGATATATTACATGTTAATGAAGTACTTTAACTTTTACTGATCAGTTTAACTGTGGATACATTTATATATTAATGAAGTACTTTAACTTTTACTGATCAGTTTAACTGTGGATATATTACATGTGAATGAAGTACTTTAACTTTTACTGATCAGTTTAACTGTGGATATATTACATGTTAATGAAGTACTTTAACTTTTACTGATCAGTTTAACTGTGGATACATTTATATATTAATGAAGTACTTTAACTTTTACTGATCAGTTTAACTGTGGATACATTTATATATTAATGAAGTACTTTAACTTTTACTGATCAGTTTAACTGTGGATACATTTATATATTAATGAAGTACTTTAACTTTTACTGATCAGTTTAACTGTGGATACATTTATATATTAATGAAGTACTTTAACTTTTACTGATCAGTTTAACTGTGGATATATTACATGTTAATGAAGTACTTTAACTTTTACTGATCAGTTTAACTGTGGATACATTTATATATTAATGAAGTACTTTAACTTTTACTGATCAGTTTAACTGTGGATACATTACATGTTAATGAAGTACTTTAACTTTTACTGATCAGTTTAACTGTGGATATATTACATGTTAATGAAGTACTTTAACTTTTACTGATCAGTTTAACTGTGGATATATTACATGTTAATGAAGTACTTTAACTTTTACTGATCAGTTTAACTGTGGATATATTACATGTTAATGAAGTATTTTAACTTTTACTGATCAGTTTAACTGTGGATATATTACATGTTAATGAAGTACTTTAACTTTTACTGATCAGTTTAACTGTGGATACATTACATGTTAATGAAGTACTTTAACTTTTACTGATCAGTTTAACTGTGGATATATTACATGTTAATGAAGTACTTTAACGTTTACTGCTCAGTTTAACTGTGGATATATTACATGTTAATGAAGTACTTTAACTTTTACTGATCAGTTTAACTGTGGATATATTACATGTTAATGAAGTACTTTAACTTTTACTGATCAGTTTAACTGTGGATATATTACATGTTAATGAAGTACTTTAACTTTTACTGATCAGTTTAACTGTGGATACATTACATGTTAATGAAGTACTTTAACTTTTACTGATCAGTTTAACTGTGGATACATTACATGTTAATGAAGTACTTTAACTTTTACTGATCAGTTTAACTGTGGATATATTACATGTTAATGAAGTATTTTAACTTTTACTGATCAGTTTAACTGTGGATATATTACATGTTAATGAAGTACTTTAACTTTTACTGATCAGTTTAACTGTGGATATATTACATGTTAATGAAGTACTTTAACTTTTACTGATCAGTTTAACTGTGGATATATTACATGTTAATGAAGTACTTTAACTTTTACTGATCAGTTTAACTGTGGATATATTACATGTTAATTAAGTATTTTAACTTTTACTGATCAGTTTAACTGTGGATATATTACATGTTAATGAAGTACTTTAACTTTTACTGATCAGTTTAACTGTGGATACATTTATATATTAATGAAGTACTTTAACTTTTACTGATCAGTTTAACTGTGGATATATTACATGTGAATGAAGTACTTTAACTTTTACTGATCAGTTTAACTGTGGATATATTACATGTTAATGAAGTACTTTAACTTTTACTGATCAGTTTAACTGTGGATACATTTATATATTAATGAAGTACTTTAACTTTTACTGATCAGTTTAACTGTGGATACATTTATATATTAATGAAGTACTTTAACTTTTACTGATCAGTTTAACTGTGGATACATTTATATATTAATGAAGTACTTTAACTTTTACTGATCAGTTTAACTGTGGATACATTTATATATTAATGAAGTACTTTAACTTTTACTGATCAGTTTAACTGTGGATATATTACATGTTAATGAAGTACTTTAACTTTTACTGATCAGTTTAACTGTGGATACATTTATATATTAATGAAGTACTTTAACTTTTACTGATCAGTTTAACTGTGGATATATTACATGTTAATGAAATACTTTAACTTTTACTGATCAGTTTAACTGTGGATATATTACATGTTAATGAAGTACTTTAACTTTTACTGATCAGTTTAACTGTGGATATATTACATGTTAATGAAGTACTTTAACTTTTACTGATCAGTTTAACTGTGGATATATTACATGTTAATGAAGTACTTTAACTTTTACTGATCAGTTTAACTGTGGATACATTTATATATTAATGAAGTACTTTAACTTTTACTGATCAGTTTAACTGTGGATATATTACATGCTAATGAAGTACTTTAACTTTTACTGATCAGTTTAACTGTGGATATATTACATGTTAATGAAGTACTTTAACTTTTACTGATCAGTTTAACTGTGGATATATTACATGTTAATGAAGTACTTTAACTTTTACTGATCAGTTTAACTGTGGATACATTACATGTTAATGAAGTACTTTAACTTTTACTGATCAGTTTAACTGTGGATACATTTATATATTAATGAAGTACTTTAACTTTTACTGATCAGTTTAACTGTGGATATATTACATGTTAATGAAGTACTTTAACTTTTACTGATCAGTTTAACTGTGGATATATTACATGTTAATGAAGTACTTTAACTTTTACTGATCAGTTTAACTGTGGATACATTTATATATTAATGAAGTACTTTAACTTTTACTGATCAGTTTAACTGTGGATATATTACATGTTAATGAAGTACTTTAACTTTTACTGATCAGTTTAACTGTGGATAGATTTATATATTAATGAAGTACTTTAACTTTTACTGATCAGTTTAACTGTGGATATATTACATGTTAATGAAGTACTTTAACTTTTACTGATCAGTTTAACTGTGAATACATTTATATATTAATGAAGTACTTTAACTTTTACTGATCAGTTTAACTGTGGATATATTACATGTTAATGAAGTACTTTAACTTTTACTGATCAGTTTAACTGTGGATACATTTATATATTAATGAAGTACTTTAACTTTTACTGATCAGTTTAACTGTGGATATATTACATGTTAATGAAGTACTTTAACTTTTACTGATCAGTTTAACTGTGGATACATTTATATATTAATGAAGTACTTTAACTTTTACTGATCAGTTTAACTGTGGATATATTACATGTTAATGAAGTACTTTAACTTTTACTGATCAGTTTAACTGTGGATACATTTATATATTAATGAAGTACTTTAACTTTTACTGATCAGTTTAACTGTGGATATATTACATGTTAATGAAGTACTTTAACTTTTACTGATCAGTTTAACTGTGGATATATTACATGTTAATGAAGTACTTTAACTTTTACTGATCAGTTTAACTGTGGATATATTACATGTTAATGAAGTACTTTAACTTTTACTGATCAGTTTAACTGTGGATATATTACATGTTAATGAAGTACTTTAACTTTTACTGATCAGTTTAACTGTGGATATATTACATGTTAATGAAGTACTTTAACTTTTACTGATCAGTTTAACTGTGGATATATTACATGTTAATGAAGTACTTTAACTTTTACTGATCAGTTTAACTGTGGATACATTTATATATTAATGAAGTACTTTAACTTTTACTGATCAGTTTAACTGTGGATATATTACATGCTAATGAAGTACTTTAGCTTTTACTGATCAGTTTAACTGTGGATATATTACATGTTAATGAAGTACTTTAACTTTTACTGATCAGTTTAACTGTGGATATATTACATGTTAATGATGTACTTTAACTTTTACTGATCAGTTTAACTGTGGATATATTACATGTTAATGAAGTACTTTAACTTTTACTGATCAGTTTAACTGTGGATACATTTATATATTAATGAAGTACTTTAACTTTTACTGATCAGTTTAACTGTGGATATATTACATGTTAATGAAGTACTTTAACTTTTACTGATCAGTTTAACTGTGGATAGATTTATATATTAATGAAGTACTTTAACTTTTACTGATCAGTTTAACTGTGGATATATTACATGTTAATGAAGTACTTTAACTTTTACTGATCAGTTTAACTGTGAATACATTTATATATTAATGAAGTACTTTAACTTTTACTGATCAGTTTAACTGTGGATATATTACATGTTAATGAAGTACTTTAACTTTTACTGATCAGTTTAACTGTGGATACATTTATATATTAATGAAGTACTTTAACTTTTACTGATCAGTTTAACTGTGGATATATTACATGTTAATGAAGTACTTTAACTTTTACTGATCAGTTTAACTGTGGATACATTTATATATTAATGAAGTACTTTAACTTTTACTGATCAGTTTAACTGTGGATATATTACATGTTAATGAAGTACTTTAACTTTTACTGATCAGTTTAACTGTGGATACATTTATATATTAATGAAGTACTTTAACTTTTACTGATCAGTTTAACTGTGGATATATTACATGTTAATGAAGTACTTTAACTTTTACTGATCAGTTTAACTGTGGATATATTACATGTTAATGAAGTACTTTAACTTTTACTGATCAGTTTAACTGTGGATATATTACATGTTAATGAAGTATTTTAACTTTTACTGATCAGTTTAACTGTGGATATATTACATGTTAATGAAGTACTTTAACTTTTACTGATCAGTTTAACTGTGGATATATTACATGTTAATGAAGTACTTTAACTTTTACTGATCAGTTTAACTGTGGATATATTACATGTTAATGAAGTACTTTAACTTTTACTGATCAGTTTAACTGTGGATACATTACATGTTAATGAAGTATTTTAACTTTTACTGATCAGTTTAAATGTGGATACATTACATGTTAATGAAGTACTTTAACTTTTACTGATCAGTTTAACTGTGGATATATTACATGTTAATGAAGTACTTTAACTTTTACTGATCAGTTTAACTGTGGATACATTACATGTTAATGAAGTATTTTAACTTTTACTGATCAGTTTAAATGTGGATACATTACATGTTAATGAAGTACTTTAACTTTTACTGATCAGTTTAACTGTGGATACATTACATGTTAATGAAGTACTTTAACTTTTACTGATCAGTTTAACTGTGGATATATTACATGTTAATGAAGTACTTTAACTTTTACTGATCAGTTTAAATGTGGATACATTACATGTTAATTAAGTATTTTAACTTTTACTGATCAGTTTAACTGTGGATATATTACATGTTAATGAAGTACTTTAACTTTTACTGATCAGTTTAACTGTGGATACATTTATATATTAATGAAGTACTTTAACTTTTACTGATCAGTTTAACTGTGGATATATTACATGTGAATGAAGTACTTTAACTTTTACTGATCAGTTTAACTGTGGATATATTACATGTTAATGAAGTACTTTAACTTTTACTGATCAGTTTAACTGTGGATACATTTATATATTAATGAAGTACTTTAACTTTTACTGATCAGTTTAACTGTGGATACATTTATATATTAATGAAGTACTTTAACTTTTACTGATCAGTTTAACTGTGGATACATTTATATATTAATGAAGTACTTTAACTTTTACTGATCAGTTTAACTGTGGATACATTTATATATTAATGAAGTACTTTAACTTTTACTGATCAGTTTAACTGTGGATATATTACATGTTAATGAAGTACTTTAACTTTTACTGATCAGTTTAACTGTGGATACATTTATATATTAATGAAGTACTTTAACTTTTACTGATCAGTTTAACTGTGGATATATTACATGTTAATGAAATACTTTAACTTTTACTGATCAGTTTAACTGTGGATATATTACATGTTAATGAAGTACTTTAACTTTTACTGATAAGTTTAACTGTGGATATATTACATGTTAATGAAGTACTTTAACTTTTACTGATCAGTTTAACTGTGGATATATTACATGTTAATGAAGTACTTTAACTTTTACTGATCAGTTTAACTGTGGATACATTTATATATTAATGAAGTACTTTAACTTTTACTGATCAGTTTAACTGTGGATATATTACATGCTAATGAAGTACTTTAACTTTTACTGATCAGTTTAACTGTGGATATATTTATATATTAATGAAGTACTTTAACTTTTACTGATCAGTTTAACTGTGGATATATTACATGTTAATGAAGTACTTTAACTTTTACTGATCAGTTTAACTGTGGATACATTTATATATTAATGAAGTACTTTAACTTTTACTGATCAGTTTAACTGTGGATATATTACATGCTAATGAAGTACTTTAACTTTTACTGATCAGTTTAACTGTGGATACATTTATATATTAATGAAGTACTTTAACTTTTACTGATCAGTTTAACTGTGGATATATTACATGTGAATGAAGTACTTTAACTTTTACTGATCAGTTTAACTGTGGATATATTACATGTTAATGAAGTACTTTAACTTTTACTGATCAGTTTAACTGTGGATACATTTATATATTAATGAAGTACTTTAACTTTTACTGATCAGTTTAACTGTGGATACATTTATATATTAATGAAGTACTTTAACTTTTACTGATCAGTTTAACTGTGGATACATTTATATATTAATGAAGTACTTTAACTTTTACTGATCAGTTTAACTGTGGATATATTACATGTTAATGAAGTACTTTAACTTTTACTGATCAGTTTAACTGTGGATACATTTATATATTAATGAAGTACTTTAACTTTTACTGATCAGTTTAACTGTGGATACATTACATGTTAATGAAGTACTTTAACTTTTACTGATCAGTTTAACTGTGGATATATTACATGTTAATGAAGTACTTTAACTTTTACTGATCAGTTTAACTGTGGATATATTACATGTTAATGAAGTACTTTAACTTTTACTGATCAGTTTAACTGTGGATATATTACATGTTAATGAAGTATTTTAACTTTTACTGATCAGTTTAACTGTGGATATATTACATGTTAATGAAGTACTTTAACTTTTACTGATCAGTTTAACTGTGGATACATTACATGTTAATGAAGTACTTTAACTTTTACTGATCAGTTTAACTGTGGATATATTACATGTTAATGAAGTACTTTAACGTTTACTGCTCAGTTTAACTGTGGATATATTACATGTTAATGAAGTACTTTAACTTTTACTGATCAGTTTAACTGTGGATATACTACATGTTAATGAAGTACTTTAACTTTTACTGATCAGTTTAACTGTGGATATATTACATGTTAATGAAGTACTTTAACTTTTACTGATCAGTTTAACTGTGGATACATTACATGTTAATGAAGTACTTTAACTTTTACTGATCAGTTTAACTGTGGATACATTACATGTTAATGAAGTACTTTAACTTTTACTGATCAGTTTAACTGTGGATATATTACATGTTAATGAAGTATTTTAACTTTTACTGATCAGTTTAACTGTGGATATATTACATGTTAATGAAGTACTTTAACTTTTACTGATCAGTTTAACTGTGGATATATTACATGTTAATGAAGTACTTTAACTTTTACTGATCAGTTTAACTGTGGATATATTACATGTTAATGAAGTACTTTAACTTTTACTGATCAGTTTAACTGTGGATATATTACATGTTAATTAAGTATTTTAACTTTTACTGATCAGTTTAACTGTGGATATATTACATGTTAATGAAGTACTTTAACTTTTACTGATCAGTTTAACTGTGGATACATTTATATATTAATGAAGTACTTTAACTTTTACTGATCAGTTTAACTGTGGATATATTACATGTGAATGAAGTACTTTAACTTTTACTGATCAGTTTAACTGTGGATATATTACATGTTAATGAAGTACTTTAACTTTTACTGATCAGTTTAACTGTGGATACATTTATATATTAATGAAGTACTTTAACTTTTACTGATCAGTTTAACTGTGGATACATTTATATATTAATGAAGTACTTTAACTTTTACTGATCAGTTTAACTGTGGATACATTTATATATTAATGAAGTACTTTAACTTTTACTGATCAGTTTAACTGTGGATACATTTATATATTAATGAAGTACTTTAACTTTTACTGATCAGTTTAACTGTGGATATATTACATGTTAATGAAGTACTTTAACTTTTACTGATCAGTTTAACTGTGGATACATTTATATATTAATGAAGTACTTTAACTTTTACTGATCAGTTTAACTGTGGATATATTACATGTTAATGAAATACTTTAACTTTTACTGATCAGTTTAACTGTGGATATATTACATGTTAATGAAGTACTTTAACTTTTACTGATCAGTTTAACTGTGGATATATTACATGTTAATGAAGTACTTTAACTTTTACTGATCAGTTTAACTGTGGATATATTACATGTTAATGAAGTACTTTAACTTTTACTGATCAGTTTAACTGTGGATACATTTATATATTAATGAAGTACTTTAACTTTTACTGATCAGTTTAACTGTGGATATATTACATGCTAATGAAGTACTTTAACTTTTACTGATCAGTTTAACTGTGGATATATTACATGTTAATGAAGTACTTTAACTTTTACTGATCAGTTTAACTGTGGATATATTACATGTTAATGAAGTACTTTAACTTTTACTGATCAGTTTAACTGTGGATACATTACATGTTAATGAAGTACTTTAACTTTTACTGATCAGTTTAACTGTGGATACATTTATATATTAATGAAGTACTTTAACTTTTACTGATCAGTTTAACTGTGGATATATTACATGTTAATGAAGTACTTTAACTTTTACTGATCAGTTTAACTGTGGATATATTACATGTTAATGAAGTACTTTAACTTTTACTGATCAGTTTAACTGTGGATACATTTATATATTAATGAAGTACTTTAACTTTTACTGATCAGTTTAACTGTGGATATATTACATGTTAATGAAGTACTTTAACTTTTACTGATCAGTTTAACTGTGGATAGATTTATATATTAATGAAGTACTTTAACTTTTACTGATCAGTTTAACTGTGGATATATTACATGTTAATGAAGTACTTTAACTTTTACTGATCAGTTTAACTGTGAATACATTTATATATTAATGAAGTACTTTAACTTTTACTGATCAGTTTAACTGTGGATATATTACATGTTAATGAAGTACTTTAACTTTTACTGATCAGTTTAACTGTGGATACATTTATATATTAATGAAGTACTTTAACTTTTACTGATCAGTTTAACTGTGGATATATTACATGTTAATGAAGTACTTTAACTTTTACTGATCAGTTTAACTGTGGATACATTTATATATTAATGAAGTACTTTAACTTTTACTGATCAGTTTAACTGTGGATATATTACATGTTAATGAAGTACTTTAACTTTTACTGATCAGTTTAACTGTGGATACATTTATATATTAATGAAGTACTTTAACTTTTACTGATCAGTTTAACTGTGGATATATTACATGTTAATGAAGTACTTTAACTTTTACTGATCAGTTTAACTGTGGATATATTACATGTTAATGAAGTACTTTAACTTTTACTGATCAGTTTAACTGTGGATATATTACATGTTAATGAAGTACTTTAACTTTTACTGATCAGTTTAACTGTGGATATATTACATGTTAATGAAGTACTTTAACTTTTACTGATCAGTTTAACTGTGGATATATTACATGTTAATGAAGTACTTTAACTTTTACTGATCAGTTTAACTGTGGATATATTACATGTTAATGAAGTACTTTAACTTTTACTGATCAGTTTAACTGTGGATACATTTATATATTAATGAAGTACTTTAACTTTTACTGATCAGTTTAACTGTGGATATATTACATGCTAATGAAGTACTTTAGCTTTTACTGATCAGTTTAACTGTGGATATATTACATGTTAATGAAGTACTTTAACTTTTACTGATCAGTTTAACTGTGGATATATTACATGTTAATGAAGTACTTTAACTTTTACTGATCAGTTTAACTGTGGATACATTACATGTTAATGAAGTACTTTAACTTTTACTGATCAGTTTAACTGTGGATACATTTATATATTAATGAAGTACTTTAACTTTTACTGATCAGTTTAACTGTGGATATATTACATGTTAATGATGTACTTTAACTTTTACTGATCAGTTTAACTGTGGATATATTACATGTTAATGAAGTACTTTAACTTTTACTGATCAGTTTAACTGTGGATACATTTATATATTAATGAAGTACTTTAACTTTTACTGATCAGTTTAACTGTGGATATATTACATGTTAATGAAGTACTTTAACTTTTACTGATCAGTTTAACTGTGGATAGATTTATATATTAATGAAGTACTTTAACTTTTACTGATCAGTTTAACTGTGGATATATTACATGTTAATGAAGTACTTTAACTTTTACTGATCAG
The DNA here is from genome assembly GCF_043380555.1 of Nothobranchius furzeri. Classification (NCBI taxonomy): domain Eukaryota; kingdom Metazoa; phylum Chordata; class Actinopteri; order Cyprinodontiformes; family Nothobranchiidae; genus Nothobranchius; species Nothobranchius furzeri. Next base: position 101,164,361 of record NC_091742.1, on the reverse strand, counting down.
TTTAACTGTGAATACATTTATATATTAATGAAGTACTTTAACTTTTACTGATCAGTTTAACTGTGGATATATTACATGTTAATGAAGTACTTTAACTTTTACTGATCAGTTTAACTGTGGATACATTTATATATTAATGAAGTACTTTAACTTTTACTGATCAGTTTAACTGTGGATATATTACATGTTAATGAAGTACTTTAACTTTTACTGATCAGTTTAACTGTGGATACATTTATATATTAATGAAGTACTTTAACTTTTACTGATCAGTTTAACTGTGGATATATTACATGTTAATGAAGTACTTTAACTTTTACTGATCAGTTTAACTGTGGATACATTTATATATTAATGAAGTACTTTAACTTTTACTGATCAGTTTAACTGTGGATATATTACATGTTAATGAAGTACTTTAACTTTTACTGATCAGTTTAACTGTGGATATATTACATGTTAATGAAGTACTTTAACTTTTACTGATCAGTTTAACTGTGGATATATTACATGTTAATGAAGTATTTTAACTTTTACTGATCAGTTTAACTGTGGATATATTACATGTTAATGAAGTACTTTAACTTTTACTGATCAGTTTAACTGTGGATATATTACATGTTAATGAAGTACTTTAACTTTTACTGATCAGTTTAACTGTGGATATATTACATGTTAATGAAGTACTTTAACTTTTACTGATCAGTTTAACTGTGGATACATTACATGTTAATGAAGTATTTTAACTTTTACTGATCAGTTTAAATGTGGATACATTACATGTTAATGAAGTACTTTAACTTTTACTGATCAGTTTAACTGTGGATATATTACATGTTAATGAAGTACTTTAACTTTTACTGATCAGTTTAACTGTGGATACATTACATGTTAATGAAGTATTTTAACTTTTACTGATCAGTTTAAATGTGGATACATTACATGTTAATGAAGTACTTTAACTTTTACTGATCAGTTTAACTGTGGATACATTACATGTTAATGAAGTACTTTAACTTTTACTGATCAGTTTAACTGTGGATATATTACATGTTAATGAAGTACTTTAACTTTTACTGATCAGTTTAAATGTGGATACATTACATGTTAATGAAGTACTTTAACTTTTACTGATCAGTTTAACTGTGGATATATTACATGTTAATGAAGTACTTTAACTTTTACTGATCAGTTTAACTGTGGATACATTACATGTTAATGAAGTACTTTAACTTTTACTGATCAGTTTAACTGTGGATACATTACATGTTAATGAAGTACTTTAACTTTTACTGATCAGTTTAACTGTGGATACATTACATGTTAATGAAGTACTTTAACTTTTACTGATCAGTTTAAATGTGGATACATTACATGTTAATGAAGTACTTTAACTTTTACTGATCAGTTTAACTGTGGATACATTACATGTTAATGAAGTACTTTAACTTTTACTGATCAGTTTAACTGTGGATACATTACATGTTAATGAAGTACTTTAACTTTTACTGATCAGTTTAACTGTGGATACATTACATGTTAATGAAGTACTTTAACTTTTACTGATCAGTTTAACTGTGGATACATTACATGTTAATGAAGTACTTTAACTTTTACTGATCAGTTTAACTGTGGATATATTACATGTTAATGAAGTACTTTAACTTTTACTGATCAGTTTAACTGTGGATATATTACATGTTAATGAAGTACTTTAACTTTTACTGATCAGTTTAACTGTGGATACATTACATGTTAATGAAGTACTTTAACTTTTACTGATCAGTTTAACTGTGGATATATTACATGTTAATGAAGTACTTTAACTTTTACTGATCAGTTTAACTGTGGATATATTACATGTTAATGAAGTACTTTAACTTTTACTGATCAGTTTAACTGTGGATACATTTATATATTAATGAAGTACTTTAACTTTTACTGATCAGTTTAACTGTGGATATATTACATGTTAATGAAGTACTTTAACTTTTACTGATCAGTTTAACTGTGGATACATTACATGTTAATGAAGTACTTTAACTTTTACTGATCAGTTTAACTGTGGATACATTACATGTTAATGAAGTACTTTAACTTTTACTGATCAGTTTAACTGTGGATACATTACATGTTAATGAAGTACTTTAACTTTTACTGATCAGTTTAACTGTGGATACATTACATGTTAATGAAGTACTTTAACTTTTACTGATCAGTTTAACTGTGGATACATTACATGTTAATGAAGTACTTTAACTTTTACTGATCAGTTTAACTGTGGATACATTTATATATTAATGAAGTACTTTAACTTTTACTGATCAGTTTAACTGTGGATACATTACATGTTAATGAAGTACTTTAACTTTTACTGATCAGTTTAACTGTGGATACATTACATGTTAATGAAGTACTTTAACTTTTACTGATCAGTTTAACTGTGGATATATTACATGTTAATGAAGTACTTTAACTTTTACTGATCAGTTTAACTGTGGATATATTACATGTTAATGAAGTACTTTAACTTTTACTGATCAGTTTAACTGTGGATACATTACATGTTAATGAAGTACTTTAACTTTTACTGATCAGTTTAACTGTGGATATATTACATGTTAATGAAGTACTTTAACTTTTACTGATCAGTTTAACTGTGGATATATTACATGTTAATGAAGTACTTTAACTTTTACTGATCAGTTTAACTGTGGATATATTACATGTTAATGAAGTATTTTAACTTTTACTGATCAGTTTAACTGTGGATATATTACATGTTAATGAAGTACTTTAACTTTTACTGATCAGTTTAACTGTGGATACATTACATGTTAATGAAGTACTTTAACTTTTACTGATCAGTTTAACTGTGGATATATTACATGTTAATGAAGTACTTTAACGTTTACTGCTCAGTTTAACTGTGGATATATTACATGTTAATGAAGTACTTTAACTTTTACTGATCAGTTTAACTGTGGATATATTACATGTTAATGAAGTACTTTAACTTTTACTGATCAGTTTAACTGTGGATATATTACATGTTAATGAAGTACTTTAACTTTTACTGATCAGTTTAACTGTGGATACATTACATGTTAATGAAGTACTTTAACTTTTACTGATCAGTTTAACTGTGGATACATTACATGTTAATAAGTACTTTAACTTTTACTGATCAGTTTAACTGTGGATATATTACATGTTAATGAAGTATTTTAACTTTTACTGATCAGTTTAACTGTGGATATATTACATGTTAATGAAGTACTTTAACTTTTACTGATCAGTTTAACTGTGGATACATTTATATATTAATGAAGTACTTTAACTTTTACTGATCAGTTTAACTGTGGATACATTACATGTTAATGAAGTGCTTTAACTTTTACTGATCAGTTTAACTGTGGATACATTACATGTTAATGAAGTACTTTAACTTTTACTGATCAGTTTAACTGTGGATATATTACATGTTAATGAAGTACTTTAACTTTTACTGATCAGTTTAACTGTGGATATATTACATGTTAATGAAGTACTTTAACTTTTACTGATCAGTTTAACTGTGGATACATTACATGTTAATGAAGTACTTTAACTTTTACTGATCAGTTTAACTGTGGATATATTACATGTTAATGAAGTACTTTAACTTTTACTGATCAGTTTAACTGTGGATATATTACATGTTAATGAAGTACTTTAACTTTTACTGATCAGTTTAACTGTGGATATATTACATGTTAATGAAGTATTTTAACTTTTACTGATCAGTTTAACTGTGGATATATTACATGTTAATGAAGTACTTTAACTTTTACTGATCAGTTTAACTGTGGATACATTACATGTTAATGAAGTACTTTAACTTTTACTGATCAGTTTAACTGTGGATATATTACATGTTAATGAAGTACTTTAACGTTTACTGCTCAGTTTAACTGTGGATATATTACATGTTAATGAAGTACTTTAACTTTTACTGATCAGTTTAACTGTGGATATATTACATGTTAATGAAGTACTTTAACTTTTACTGATCAGTTTAACTGTGGATATATTACATGTTAATGAAGTACTTTAACTTTTACTGATCAGTTTAACTGTGGATACATTACATGTTAATGAAGTACTTTAACTTTTACTGATCAGTTTAACTGTGGATACATTACATGTTAATAAGTACTTTAACTTTTACTGATCAGTTTAACTGTGGATATATTACATGTTAATGAAGTATTTTAACTTTTACTGATCAGTTTAACTGTGGATATATTACATGTTAATGAAGTACTTTAACTTTTACTGATCAGTTTAACTGTGGATATATTACATGTTAATGAAGTACTTTAACTTTTACTGATCAGTTTAACTGTGGATATATTACATGTTAATGAAGTATTTTAACTTTTACTGATTAGTTTAACTGTGGATATATTACATGTTAATGAAGTACTTTAACTTTTACTGATCAGTTTAACTGTGGATACATTTATATATTAATGAAGTACTTTAAATTTTACTGATCAGTTTAACTGTGGATATATTACATGTTAATGACGTACTTTAACTTTTACTGATCAGTTTAACTGTGGATATATTACATGTTAATGAAGTACTTTAACTTTTACTGATCAGTTTAACTGTGGATACATTTATATATTAATGAAGTACTTTAACTTTTACTGATCAGTTTAACTGTGGATACATTTATATATTAATGAAGTACTTTAACTTTTACTGATCAGTTTAACTGTGGATACATTTATATATTAATGAAGTACTTTAACTTTTACTGATCAGTTTAACTGTGGATACATTTATATATTAATGAAGTACTTTAACTTTTACTGATCAGTTTAACTGTGGATATATTACATGTTAATGAAGTACTTTAACTTTTACTGATCAGTTTAACTGTGGATACATTACATGTTAATGAAGTACTTTAACTTTTACTGATCAGTTTAACTGTGGATACATTTATATATTAATGAAGTACTTTAACTTTTACTGATCAGTTTAACTGTGGATATATTACATGTTAATGAAGTACTTTAACTTTTACTGATCAGTTTAACTGTGGATACATTACATGTTAATGAAGTACTTTAACTTTTACTGATCAGTTTAACTGTGGATATATTACATGTTAATGAAGTACTTTAACTTTTACTGATCAGTTTAACTGTGGATATATTACATGTTAATGAAGTACTTTAACTTTTACTGATCAGTTTAACTGTGGATATATTACATGTTAATGAAGTACTTTAACTTTTACTGATCAGTTTAACTGTGGATATATTACATGTTAATGAAGTACTTTAACTTTTACTGATCAGTTTAACTGTGGATACATTTATATATTAATGAAGTACTTTAACTTTTACTGATCAGTTTAACTGTGGATATATTACATGTTAATGAAGTACTTTAACTTTTACTGATCAGTTTAACTGTGGATAAATTACATGTTAATGAAGTACTTTAACTTTTACTGATCAGTTTAACTGTGGATACATTTATATATTAATGAAGTACTTTAACTTTTACTGATCAGTTTAACTGTGGATATATTACATGTTAATGAAGTACTTTAACTTTTACTGATCAGTTTAACTGTGGATATATTACATGTTAATGAAGTACTTTAACTTTAACTGATCAGTTTAACTGTGGATACATTTATATATTAATGAAGTACTTTAACTTTTACTGATCAGTTTAACTGTGGATATATTACATGTTAATGAAGTACTTTAACTTTTACTGATCAGTTTAACTGTGGATACATTTATATATTAATGAAGTACTTTAACTTTTACTGATCAGTTTAACTGTGGATATATTACATGTTAATGAAGTACTTTAACTTTTACTGATCAGTTTAACTGTGGATATATTACATGTTAATGAAGTACTTTAACTTTTACTGATCAGTTTAACTGTGGATATATTACATGTTAATGAAGTATTTTAACTTTTACTGATCAGTTTAACTGTGGATATATTACATGTTAATGAAGTACTTTAACTTTTACTGATCAGTTTAACTGTGGATATATTACATGTTAATGAAGTACTTTAACTTTTACTGATCAGTTTAACTGTGGATATATTACATGTTAATGAAGTACTTTAACTTTTACTGATCAGTTTAACTGTGGATACATTACATGTTAATGAAGTACTTTAACTTTTACTGATCAGTTTAACTGTGGATATATTACATGTTAATGAAGTACTTTAACTTTTACTGATCAGTTTAACTGTGGATACATTTATATATTAATGAAGTACTTTAACTTTTACTGATCAGTTTAACTGTGGATATATTACATGTTAATGAAGTACTTTAACTTTTACTGATCAGTTTAACTGTGGATATATTACATGTTAATGAAGTACTTTAACTTTTACTGATCAGTTTAACTGTGGATACATTACATGTTAATGAAGTACTTTAACTTTTACTGATCAGTTTAACTGTGGATATATTACATGTTAATGAAGTACTTTAATTTTTACTGATAAGTTTAACTGTGGATATATTACATGTTAATGAAGTACTTTAACTTTTACTGATCAGTTTAACTGTGGATACATTACATGTTAATGAAGTACTTTAACTTTTACTGATCAGTTTAACTGTGGATATATTACATGTTAATGAAGTACTTTAACTTTTACTGATCAGTTTAACTGTGGATATATTACATGTTAATGAAGTACTTTAACTTTTACTGATCAGTTTAACTGTGGATACATTTATATATTAATGAAGTACTTTAACTTTTACTGATCAGTTTAACTGTGGATATATTACATGTTAATGAAGTACTTTAACTTTTACTGATCAGTTTAACTGTGGATAGATTTATATATTAATGAAGTACTTTAACTTTTACTGATCAGTTTAACTGTGGATATATTACATGTTAATGAAGTACTTTAACTTTTACTGATCAGTTTAACTGTGAATACATTTATATATTAATGAAGTACTTTAACTTTTACTGATCAGTTTAACTGTGGATATATTACATGTTAATGAAGTACTTTAACTTTTACTGATCAGTTTAACTGTGGATACATTTATATATTAATGAAGTACTTTAACTTTTACTGATCAGTTTAACTGTGGATATATTACATGTTAATGAAGTACTTTAACTTTTACTGATCAGTTTAACTGTGGATACATTTATATATTAATGAAGTACTTTAACTTTTACTGATCAGTTTAACTGTGGATATATTACATGTTAATGAAGTACTTTAACTTTTACTGATCAGTTTAACTGTGGATACATTTATATATTAATGAAGTACTTTAACTTTTACTGATCAGTTTAACTGTGGATATATTACATGTTAATGAAGTACTTTAACTTTTACTGATCAGTTTAACTGTGGATATATTACATGTTAATGAAGTACTTTAACTTTTACTGATCAGTTTAACTGTGGATATATTACATGTTAATGAAGTACTTTAACTTTTACTGATCAGTTTAACTGTGGATATATTACATGTTAATGAAGTACTTTAACTTTTACTGATCAGTTTAACTGTGGATATATTACATGTTAATGAAGTACTTTAACTTTTACTGATCAGTTTAACTGTGGATATATTACATGTTAATGAAGTACTTTAACTTTTACTGATCAGTTTAACTGTGGATACATTTATATATTAATGAAGTACTTTAACTTTTACTGATCAGTTTAACTGTGGATATATTACATGCTAATGAAGTACTTTAACTTTTACTGATCAGTTTAACTGTGGATATATTACATGTTAATGAAGTACTTTAACTTTTACTGATCAGTTTAACTGTGGATATATTACATGTTAATGAAGTACTTTAACTTTTACTGATCAGTTTAACTGTGAATACATTTATATATTAATGAAGTACTTTAACTTTTACTGATCAGTTTAACTGTGGATATATTACATGTTAATGAAGTACTTTAACTTTTACTGATCAGTTTAACTGTGGATACATTTATATATTAATGAAGTACTTTAACTTTTACTGATCAGTTTAACTGTGGATATATTACATGTTAATGAAGTACTTTAACTTTTACTGATCAGTTTAACTGTGGATACATTTATATATTAATGAAGTACTTTAACTTTTACTGATCAGTTTAACTGTGGATATATTACATGTTAATGAAGTACTTTAACTTTTACTGATCAGTTTAACTGTGGATACATTTATATATTAATGAAGTACTTTAACTTTTACTGATCAGTTTAACTGTGGATATATTACATGTTAATGAAGTACTTTAACTTTTACTGATCAGTTTAACTGTGGATATATTACATGTTAATGAAGTACTTTAACTTTTACTGATCAGTTTAACTGTGGATATATTACATGTTAATGAAGTACTTTAACTTTTACTGATCAGTTTAACTGTGGATATATTACATGTTAATGAAGTACTTTAACTTTTACTGATCAGTTTAACTGTGGATATATTACATGTTAATGAAGTACTTTAACTTTTACTGATCAGTTTAACTGTGGATATATTACATGTTAATGAAGTACTTTAACTTTTACTGATCAGTTTAACTGTGGATACATTTATATATTAATGAAGTACTTTAACTTTTACTGATCAGTTTAACTGTGGATATATTACATGCTAATGAAGTACTTTAACTTTTACTGATCAGTTTAACTGTGGATATATTACATGTTAATGAAGTACTTTAACTTTTACTGATCAGTTTAACTGTGGATATATTACATGTTAATGAAGTACTTTAACTTTTACTGATCAGTTTAACTGTGGATACATTACATGTTAATGAAGTACTTTAACTTTTACTGATCAGTTTAACTGTGGATACATTTATATATTAATGAAGTACTTTAACTTTTACTGATCAGTTTAACTGTGGATATATTACATGTTAATGATGTACTTTAACTTTTACTGATCAGTTTAACTGTGGATATATTACATGTTAATGAAGTACTTTAACTTTTACTGATCAGTTTAACTGTGGATACATTTATATATTAATGAAGTACTTTAACGTTTACTGATCAGTTTAACTGTGGATATATTACATGTTAATGAAGTACTTTAACTTTTACTGATCAGTTTAACTGTGGATAGATTTATATATTAATGAAGTACTTTAACTTTTACTGATCAGTTTAACTGTGGATATATTACATGTTAATGAAGTACTTTAACTTTTACTGATCAGTTTAACTGTGAATACATTTATATATTAATGAAGTACTTTAACTTTTACTGATCAGTTTAACTGTGGATATATTACATGTTAATGAAGTACTTTAACTTTTACTGATCAGTTTAACTGTGGATACATTTATATATTAATGAAGTACTTTAACTTTTACTGATCAGTTTAACTGTGGATATATTACATGTTAATGAAGTACTTTAACTTTTACTGATCAGTTTAACTGTGGATACATTTATATATTAATGAAGTACTTTAACTTTTTCTGATCAGTTTAACTGTGGATATATTACATGTTAATGAAGTACTTTAACTTTTACTGATCAGTTTAACTGTGGATACATTTATATATTAATGAAGTACTTTAACTTTTACTGATCAGTTTAACTGTGGATATATTACATGTTAATGAAGTACTTTAACTTTTACTGATCAGTTTAACTGTGGATATATTACATGTTAATGAAGTACTTTAACTTTTACTGATCAGTTTAACTGTGGATATATTACATGTTAATGAAGTATTTTAACTTTTACTGATCAGTTTAACTGTGGATATATTACATGTTAATGAAGTACTTTAACTTTTACTGATCAGTTTAACTGTGGATATATTACATGTTAATGAAGTACTTTAACTTTTACTGATCAGTTTAACTGTGGATATATTACATGTTAATGAAGTACTTTAACTTTTACTGATCAGTTTAACTGTGGATACATTACATGTTAATGAAGTACTTTAACTTTTACTGATCAGTTTAACTGTGGATACATTACATGTTAATGAAGTACTTTAACTTTTACTGATCAGTTTAACTGTGGATACATTACATGTTAATGAAGTACTTTAACTTTTACTGATCAGTTTAACTGTGGATACATTACATGTTAATGAAGTACTTTAACCTTTACTGATCAGTTTAACTGTGGATACATTTATATATTAATGAAGTACTTTAACTTTTACTGATCAGTTTAACTGTGGATACATTACATGTTAATGAAGTACTTTAACTTTTACTGATCAGTTTAACTGTGGATACATTACATGTTAATGAAGTACTTTAACTTTTACTGATCAGTTTAACTGTGGATATATTACATGTTAATGAAGTACTTTAACTTTTACTGATCAGTTTAACTGTGGATATATTACATGTTAATGAAGTACTTTAACTTTTACTGATCAGTTTAACTGTGGATACATTACATGTTAATGAAGTACTTTAACTTTTACTGATCAGTTTAACTGTGGATATATTACATGTTAATGAAGTACTTTAACTTTTACTGATCAGTTTAACTGTGGATATATTACATGTTAATGAAGTACTTTAACTTTTACTGATCAGTTTAACTGTGGATATATTACATGTTAATGAAGTATTTTAACTTTTACTGATCAGTTTAACTGTGGATATATTACATGTTAATGAAGTACTTTAACTTTTACTGATCAGTTTAACTGTGGATACATTACATGTTAATGAAGTACTTTAACTTTTACTGATCAGTTTAACTGTGGATATATTACATGTTAATGAAGTACTTTAACGTTTACTGCTCAGTTTAACTGTGGATATATTACATGTTAATGAAGTACTTTAACTTTTACTGATCAGTTTAACTGTGGATATATTACATGTTAATGAAGTATTTTAACTTTTACTGATCAGTTTAACTGTGGATACATTTATATATTAATGAAGTACTTTAACTTTTACTGATCAGTTTAACTGTGGATATATTACATGTTAATGAAGTACTTTAACTTTTACTGATCAGTTTAACTGTGGATAGATTTATATATTAATGAAGTACTTTAACTTTTACTGATCAGTTTAACTGTGGATATATTACATGTTAATGAAGTACTTTAACTTTTACTGATCAGTTTAACTGTGAATACATTTATATATTAATGAAGTACTTTAACTTTTACTGATCAGTTTAACTGTGGATATATTACATGTTAATGAAGTACTTTAACTTTTACTGATCAGTTTAACTGTGGATACATTTATATATTAATGAAGTACTTTAACTTTTACTGATCAGTTTAACTGTGGATATATTACATGTTAATGAAGTACTTTAACTTTTACTGATCAGTTTAACTGTGGATACATTTATATATTAATGAAGTACTTTAACTTTTACTGATCAGTTTAACTGTGGATATATTACATGTTAATGAAGTACTTTAACTTTTACTGATCAGTTTAACTGTGGATACATTTATATATTAATGAAGTACTTTAACTTTTACTGATCAGTTTAACTGTGGATATATTACATGTTAATGAAGTACTTTAACTTTTACTGATCAGTTTAACTGTGGATATATTACATGTTAATGAAGTACTTTAACTTTTACTGATCAGTTTAACTGTGGATATATTACATGTTAATGAAGTACTTTAACTTTTACTGATCAGTTTAACTGTGGATATATTACATGTTAATGAAGTACTTTAACTTTTACTGATCAGTTTAACTGTGGATATATTACATGTTAATGAAGTACTTTAACTTTTACTGATCAGTTTAACTGTGGATATATTACATGTTAATGAAGTACTTTAACTTTTACTGATCAGTTTAACTGTGGATACATTTATATATTAATGAAGTACTTTAACTTTTACTGATCAGTTTAACTGTGGATATATTACATGCTAATGAAGTACTTTAACTTTTACTGATCAGTTTAACTGTGGATATATTACATGTTAATGAAGTACTTTAACTTTTACTGATCAGTTTAACTGTGGATATATTACATGTTAATGAAGTACTTTAACTTTTACTGATCAGTTTAACTGTGGATACATTACATGTTAATGAAGTACTTTAACTTTTACTGATCAGTTTAACTGTGGATACATTTATATATTAATGAAGTACTTTAACTTTTACTGATCAGTTTAACTGTGGATATATTACATGTTAATGATGTACTTTAACTTTTACTGATCAGTTTAACTGTGGATATATTACATGTTAATGAAGTACTTTAACTTTTACTGATCAGTTTAACTGTGGATACATTTATATATTAATGAAGTACTTTAACTTTTACTGATCAGTTTAACTGTGGATATATTACATGTTAATGAAGTACTTTAACTTTTACTGATCAGTTTAACTGTGGATAGATTTATATATTAATGAAGTACTTTAACTTTTACTGATCAGTTTAACTGTGGATATATTACATGTTAATGAAGTACTTTAACTTTTACTGATCAGTTTAACTGTGGATACATTTATATATTAATGAAGTACTTTAACTTTTACTGATCAGTTTAACTGTGGATATATTACATGTTAATGAAGTACTTTAACTTTTACTGATCAGTTTAACTGTGGATACATTTATATATTAATGAAGTACTTTAACTTTTACTGATCAGTTTAACTGTGGATATATTACATGTTAATGAAGTACTTTAACTTTTACTGATCAGTTTAACTGTGGATACATTTATATATTAATGAAGTACTTTAACTTTTACTGATCAGTTTAACTGTGGATATATTACATGTTAATGAAGTACTTTAACTTTTACTGATCAGTTTAACTGTGGATATATTACATGTTAATGAAGTACTTTAACTTTTACTGATCAGTTTAACTGTGGATATATTACATGTTAATGAAGTATTTTAACTTTTACTGATCAGTTTAACTGTGGATATATTACATGTTAATGAAGTACTTTAACTTTTACTGATCAGTTTAACTGTGGATATATTACATGTTAATGAAGTACTTTAACTTTTACTGATCAGTTTAACTGTGGATATATTACATGTTAATGAAGTACTTTAACTTTTACTGATCAGTTTAACTGTGGATACATTACATGTTAATGAAGTACTTTAACTTTTACTGATCAGTTTAACTGTGGATATATTACATGTTAATGAAGTACTTTAACTTTTACTGATCAGTTTAACTGTGGATACATTTATATATTAATGAAGTACTTTAACTTTTACTGATCAGTTTAACTGTGGATATATTACATGTTAATGAAGTACTTTAACTTTTACTGATCAGTTTAACTGTGGATATATTACATGTTAATGAAGTACTTTAACTTTTACTGATCAGTTTAACTGTGGATACATTACATGTTAATGAAGTACTTTAACTTTTACTGATCAGTTTAACTGTGGATATATTACATGTTAATGAAGTACTTTAACTTTTACTGATAAGTTTAACTGTGGATATATTACATGTTAATGAAGTACTTTAACTTTTACTGATCAGTTTAACTGTGGATACATTACATGTTAATGAAGTACTTTAACTTTTACTGATCAGTTTAACTGTGGATATATTACATGTTAATGAAGTACTTTAACTTTTACTGATCAGTTTAACTGTGGATATATTACATGTTAATGAAGTACTTTAACTTTTACTGATCAGTTTAACTGTGGATATATTACATGTTAATGAAGTACTTTAACTTTTACTGATCAGTTTAACTGTGGATATATTACATGTTAATGAAGTACTTTAACTTTTACTGATCAGTTTAACTGTGGATATATTACATGTTAATGAAGTACTTTAACTTTTACTGATCAGTTTAACTGTGGATATATTACATGTTAATGAAGTACTTTAACTTTTACTGATCAGTTTAACTGTGGATACATTACATGTTAATGAAGTACTTTAACTTTTACTGATCAGTTTAACTGTGGATACATTACATGTTAATGAAGTACTTTAACTTTTACTGATCAGTTTAACTGTGGATATATTTATATATTAATGAAGTACTTTAACTTTTACTGATCAGTTTAACTGTGGATACATTTATATATTAATGAAGTACTTTAACTTTTACTGATCAGTTTAACTGTGGATACATTTATATATTAATGAAGTACTTTAACTTTTACTGATCAGTTTAAGTGTGGATACATTACATGTTAATGAAGTACTTTAACTTTTACTGATCAGTTTAACTGTGGATATATTTATATATTAATGAAGTACTTTAACTTTTACTGATCAGTTTAACTGTGGATACATTTATATATTAATGAAGTACTTTAACTTTTACTGATCAGTTTAACTGTGGATACATTTATATATTAATGAAGTACTTTAACTTTTACTGATCAGTTTAACTGTGGATACATTTATATATTAATGAAGTACTTTAACTTTTACTGATCAGTTTAACTGTGGATACATTTATACGTGTTCTTTTGACTAAGATGAGTGATATTAACGCAAACATAAAATGTTATTGAAACGTAGGTCAGAACATATCTAACCACACATGTCAGACGGGAATACACCCGTTTCATACATATTAATGAGCCTTTTATGACAAGAGTATGACATTTCAGCCTCATCATGTTGTTGTTTTATTTCATGATTTTAGCAGCAGACCACGGTCTCGTTGCAGAAGAAACACGTCACATGAAATATTCTATAACCAGAAGATTCAATAGAATATTCAGATATAAAATATCCAACAGCTGCAGGCCTATTTTAAACCTTTAACAGAAAACAAACAAACAAGGAGACACAAAAACAACCTGCACCAAACCACGTCTGAGAGGTAAGAGTTTATAAATACAACACGGTGGTGTTACACCTGAACAAGTGAACGATCATTTGCGAACTTGTTGTTTTGGTGAACATAAACAAACTCACAGGTATTTAGCCTGATGAATAATAAGGTGAGCCCTCCTTCTGGCGTGTGAACGGGTTTATGAACGGTACTCTACCACAGTCAGAGAGCTACAGATCTCCACGGAGCAAAAGCATTAGCTAAAACATCCCGTTAACCATACAGTTTATAAAAAGTCGACCACGAAAACGCGACTATCGCACACAGTAGTGATCAGCGTCTACCCTTCTATGTCTATGCCGTTGAGGACGGACCTCTGTACTGAACAAATCTACACTAACCTGAATAATAGAAAATGTTCTTTTCTAAATGACATGGACAAGACTGTCTGAAGATATTTCAGAATCAGCTTTATAGTAACGTACGTGAGCGAGACTCAGGCTAGCAGGAATCTGCTCTGGTGGTTGTTATGGTGTGTAATTACATGCACCACTGGTGTTGGACGTGTGTTGAAGTCATTATAAGATCTACTTTTGGTTTTTAGAGATTGTAACACATGTTTTATGCTGGTGCTACACAACCTGGGACCTTCGTAGCACCAATGCTACAAGCTAGCGTACAGCCCTGTTCAGGTGTATCCATGTAAATGACCCACCCTGTATTTCCTTCTGCAGCGGACCCAGCTACACAGACTTCCTGCTCAGTTAAATAGTCAATGGCCTGTACTTGTTTAGTACCTTCCTAGGGTTCAACAACGCCCCCACCAAGGCACTTCGCAATCATCACCCATTCACACGCCGGTGGTGATGAGCTACGATGTAGCTACAGCTAACCCTGGGGTACACTGGCCCCACGGGTCCCTCCGACCACCACCAGCAGGCAAGGCTGTGTTAGGAGTCTTGCCCAAGGACACGACACTGCTCAGTGTTAAAGTCAAAAAACAGCCTATTCTTCTGTTTATAAAAAGTGATCTACTTACAGTGTATTAAAATACAACTCTAGATAGTTACATCACTTCAATTCCGTTACACACCTAAATAAAGTTAGGGTGTAGTATTTATTATGCAGATGTTTATAGAGAACATACTTTTAAATGAAGGTGTACTACAGCACTGGGCTGCCCGAGAACGCCTGACTTTATACCCGCTTTAATGACGACACATTGGCCGATGCGGACACATACAGGTCCTTTTAAAAAAATTAGCATATTGTGATAAAGTTCATTATCGTCTGTAATGTACTGATAAACATTAGACTTTCATATATATTAGATTCATTACACACAACTGAAGTAGTTCAAGCCTTTTATTGTTTCTATTATTGATGATGTTGGCGTACAGCTCATGAAAACCCAAAATTCCTAAAATTCTCAAAAAATTAGCATATCATGAAAAGGTTCTCTAAACGAGCTATTAACCTAATCATCTGAATCAACTAATTAACTCTAAACACCTTCAAAAGACTCCTGAGGCTTTAAAAACTCCCAGCCTGGTTCATTACTCAAAACCGCAATCATGGGTAAGACTGCCGACCTGACTGCTGTCCATAAGGCCATCATTGACACCCTCAAGCAAGAGGGTAAGACACAGAAAGACATTTCTGAATGAATAGGCTGTTCCCAGAGTGCTGTATCAAGGCACCTCAGTGGGAAGTCTGTGGGAAGGAACAAGTGTGGCAGAAAACGCTGCACAACCAGAAGAGGTGACCGGACCCTGAGGAAGACTGTGGAGAAGGACCGATTCCAGACCTTGGGGGACCTGCAGAAGCAGTGGACTGAGTCTGGAGTAGAAACATCCAGAGCCACCGTGTACAGGCGTGTGCAGGAAATGGGCTACAGGTGCCGCATTCCCCAGGTCAAGCCACTTTTGAACCAGAAACAGCGGCAGAAGCGCCTGACCTGGGCTACAGAGAAGCAGCACTGGACTGGTGCTCAGTGGTCTAAAGTACTTTTTTGGATGAAAGCAAATTTTACATGTCATTCGGAAATCAAGGTGCCAGAGTCTGGAGGAAGACTGGGCAGAGGGAAATGCCAACATGCCTGAAGTCGAGTGTCAAGTACCCACAGCCGGGGACCCAGCAGAGCCCAGGGACCCAGATCCCACCAGGCAGCCACCGGGATCTATCAGGCAGATGCCAAAACCTTAAACCCCCAGACCCGGTTGCCACGAACACTCAGGCAGACCATGGCACAACCCCTCACACCAGGTGTGGCAGGGGGAGGGGGGACAAAGATCTATATCGTCAAGAGAAGTTCCAGGAGAGGGGAGGAGTCAAAGGCCCCACCTGACATATACAGTCATACACAAACACAGTCACACACTCCCTCCCTCATGCTCACACATGCACATACAACCAAAGACTTACAAAAATGCACGCCGGACACCCACTCATGCTCCCCATACACACCCTATTCACTCTGGTCCCGGTACTGCTGCACATTGGGTACAACCATCACCGGTAACCAGAGTTCGACCCTTTCTGATGGGGTGCTGATGAGCCGGCTCCCCCGCCCAACGCTGAGCACAGCAACCCACCACCCCAGACCCCAACCAGACGGCCAGATCTCCCTCCTAGCCTCCAGGCCCAGGAAGCCTAGCAACAACAGAGGTGGCTAAGACCCCTAGTCTCCCTCCACCTGCTCCAATATAGTGTTGTGTGATCATGAGGTGTATTCCATGGCTGTGGTGAGCGGGCAGTGCGGGCATCATTCGGCATATGCCAGCTGATGCCACCGCACCACCCCACTTACACCCTCAGCCATCAGTGTCTAAGTGCGGTTTAAAATTGGAAGTGGGCACCGGCACTCGGGAGGAGGCTGAAATATCCCCCTGCCAAATGCCGTTGAATGTGCTCACTCCCAAGGCCCTAAGTGTGTGTTTGTGTGGAATGTCGTCAGTGGAAGTGTATAAGGTGCAAATAAAATTGGGGGGCAGGTTGCCACAGGAATGCGGAAATGGGGTCCATACCCACACTCCCTGACTTGCCCACCCCCCAAGGTCCTATGTGCATGATTGTCTGATGATGTGAGGGAGCAGGAGGAGAGAAATATGCGGGGATGGGGAGGAATGGCTGGTTGGGCTTAGCCCTCCAGGGAGCCAGCTCCCCTACTGGCCCCAATAGGCACCTCTGTTGTCAAACTGCCACCCAGGGCATGGAGACCCCAGCCCATCCTGCCAGGGCCCAAAGCAGCAGCATCGCAGAGCCCCACGGAGCCTGAGGGCACCAACCCATCCCCATCCCAGCAGAATATCTATGCCCATCCCTGCATTTGCACAACTTCCAGAATATATAAGACACGGGACATCCAGGTAAGGTTGGGTCCTCCCCCTCCTGGACCTCCCGCCCCCCTGTGATGGAACAGCAGAGGAGCCAAGGCCTACCTGAGGCCCCCGAACCCGGGCCAGGCACTGCTGCGTGTTCCTGCCTTCTTCCCGGCAGCATACATGTCAGGACCCGACCCCCAAGGCCCCGCCCAGATCCCCACACGGGGCCGGCCACCCCCAAACCCCGAGCCCCCAGGCCCCCACCCAGACCTACCCAGGGGCATTGCAGCCGCCAGGCAGTGACCCATGTACCCACAGTCAGTGATGGTCTGGGGCACCATGCCAGCTGCTGGTGTTGGTCCACTGTGTTTTATCAAGGGCAGGGTCCATGCAGCTAGCTATCAGGAGATGTTGGAGCAATTCATGCTTCCATCTGCTGAAAAGCTTTATGGAGATGAAGATTTCATTCTTCAGCACGACCTGGCACCTGCTCACAGCGCCAACACCACTGCTAAATGGTTTACTGACCATGGTATTACTGTGTTCAACTGGCCTGCCAACTCTCCTGACCTGAACCCCGCAGAGAACCTGTGGGATATTGTGAAGAGAAAGTTGAGAGACACAAGACCCAACACTCTGGATGAGCTTAAGGCCGCTATCGAAGCATCCTGGGCCTCCAGAACACCTCAGCAGAGCCACAGGCTGATAGTCTCCATGCCACGCCGCACTGAAGCAGTCATTCCTGCTAAAGGATTCCCGACCAAGTACTGAGTGCATAACTGAACATAATTATTAGAAGGTTGACTTTTTTGTATTAAAAACACTTTTATTGGTCGGATGAAATATGCTAATTATTTGAGACAGGAGTTTTGGGTTTTCATGAGCTGTACGCCACAATCATCAATACTAGAAACAATAAAAGGCTTGAACTACTTCAGTTGTGTGTAATGAATCTAATATATATGAAAGTCTAATGTTTATCAGTACATTACAGACAATAATGAACTTTATCACAGTGTGCTAATTTTTGGAGAAGGACCTGTACTTGTGATCAGCTGACCTGATACGTTAGGTGAAAGGCACCAGAGACCGCCGTCCCCCCTCAGATGTTCTGCTTCCAGAGCGACGCATTAGGGTGGAGGCGTCGGAGGTGCTAGCCACGCCGGAAGTGTGTCCTGCTGCGTATGGAAGATGGGTCATCTGTGACGCTTTCTATCCTCGTCATCGTCGTCTTCCTTCACTTATCCGGTCCGGGTCGCGGGGGCAGCATCCCAACTAGGGAGCTGTTGTTGTTGTTTAACGAGCAGAAACTACTCTGAATACCCCTCCTCTCCATCCCCTGATGAGTCATTGTGTTGATCAGATGCAGGAAGGTGTGACCTGGACTGAAGCTGCTTAGGAATGAGCTGTATTATAGGTACTGGAAAGGTGAAATTTAAGCCCCGCCCCTATTTAAAGTGAGTTTTTCACGTTTCACACACACACACACACACACACACACACACACACACACACACACACACACACACACACACACACACACACACACACACACACACACACACACACACACACACACACACACACACACACCAGTACCTGTGTCCATGCTGATGAAGCAGTCCCAGCTGATGGATGATCCTGAAGTGGTAGCAGGTTTTCTTTAGCCGTGTTTAGCTAACAGCTGCAATAGAAACAAAGCAGGAGAGCTGATTAAGATGCTGCTTCAGAACAACGCAGGAGATTAAAGATCCAACGCTTTGGTTCTGATCAGCTGAGGACACATCCAGTCTGGAAAAGAGGACCTTTGCTCACCAGAGTTCACGGAGTAGAGCTAACCGCTTTTTCCTCCAGAGTCACATTCAGATTCGGGCCTTTTCCGTCGGAGAGTGTGAGCAGGATGGATGAGAGAGCGAGCAGCGATCCTGCATCATGACCAACTCAGATGAGCGAGTCTGATAGAGGGAACCTCTTCAATCTGATGAAAGCAGCAAAACGAGCGCGTTTCTCAGAGAGGCCAAAGGAACAGCAGCAGATCCAGAGGGCAGGAAGTCTAGAGAAAAGCTTTTCTCACCCATCACCTGCTTCTGGAGCTCCGATTGTCACGAAGACCGCAGAATAGCTTCTCTGCTTCTGGAAAGAACTCCACCAAGTTGTTGAGGAGGAGAAGAAAGTTTCCACAGCCTGCTGATGTTTACAGCTGCTGCTGCTGCTGCACCTTCTTCTTCTTCTGTGGTTTTACGGCAGGTGGTGACTACTGTAGGTGCTTTAGCGCCACCCAGCGGTCCAAAGGCTGGATCTGGTTAGAGGAATGGAGGTTATTTTCTTTCTCTATTAATCACATAAAAAAGTATAAAACAACTTTTGAGAAACTCAAACTTACCTTAAAAATCTTGATCTTTCAATTAATTACTGACTTTCTGCTGCAATCCATTATTTCTGTTTAGTTTTAATCAAAACGTTTGTCTTCAAAATGAAAAAGATTTACTTTTCTACACTGGAAGGGTTGTTTGAGTGAAAATTTGTTTTAATTTGAAAACTGGAATTATTTTGAGCATCTTAATTTTGTTTGTTTTTTGCTTTCCACCCAGGGCCGTGTTGTCGGTGATGAAAGAACTCTCGTGGTCCATGTCACGCAGAATAATACTCGTAAAACACCGTGTTTTAGCTGTTTTTACCAAATATTAATATCAGATTCGGTCCAGCGGCAGTTTTTCCGTTTCTCATATTTGATCCAAGACAAAATATAGAAAATACACAAAACAGACATTTTTTGTTTTTTGAACCCATTTATAAAAAAAAAAATTCGTTTTTCCTTTTTTGATTGTTTACAATTGAAAATAGAAGGAATGATACACGGATTCATGTAGCCTCTCGTGCCAGAGGCTTCTTCCACACTTTGGTTGTGGTCAGAAACAAACACACTGGTTGTGCTGCAAGTCTTTTTCTTTTGTTCTCCAAAACACGTTTGTGTCTAAATGAAGGTGATGTTGTTGTTCATAGAGTTAAAATTCATGTTGAAGTTAAGATTATTTCATCCAGTAGGACCTGTGGTCGGCTGGCTCATGTTAAACGTGGCATGTCTTGAAATAATCGGAATCGGGAATCAATAGGAACCGGAATCGAAACGAGGAATTGGAATCGGAATCGTTCAAAATCAAACGATGTCCAGCCCTACTACAGAGCATTAGCATGTAGGTAATTAATATAAACAAAATGCATTAATGCTAGGGTCCTAGCAAGAACTTAGAGAACGGAGCCCATCACTCCTGTTCTTAGATCCCTGCACTGGTTACCAGTAAACCACTGAATAGATGCCAAAGTGCTCCTACTGGTTTATAAACCACTCAATGGCATGGGACCAAAACACACGTCTGATCTCATTCCTGCATATGCACCATCGACATGTAAAAATATGGACATAGCCCGCCCATTGCTCCGCCGGGGGAATGTTGAAGCCAGAAATGGGAGTTTCCCACTACTGAATGTTTTTGTCCGAGTCACACCCAGACAATCCAAAAATGGGAAAAGAGGCGGAGCTGAGGGCGGGGCTGTTACATTAGGAACAGGGTTGGAACAAATGTAACCAGTGTAGCTTCTAGCTACCTTAACTAACCCAAAAAGCCAAGAGGGGCTCCAGGGAGCGGGGTAGCCCGCTCGCATGACCGACTGGCTCCCGTGTGAGGCTGTAGTCATGCTGGTCGCCTGTGGAGATCCAACATGGACTGGGACTTTTAAGTTACAAGCAGAGCCAGACCGCTGTGACCGGGAGTCCTGGGGTCTCATTTATAAATTATTGCGTAGAATCCTCACTAAACCGTACTTAAAGTCTCTTTTCGGAGTATTTCTCTTATCCGATGGCGCCATCTAGTGGCTAACAAGCATATCACACAAAAAATATTTTACTCTGTTTAAGATGGCAACTTCAACTTAAGCGCCTCGTGATTTTTATCTTGAGAGGCGCTATAGAAATGATATTTTCTTCTTCTTCATGTTTCTGGTTATAAATGTGCTTCTGTAGCAACAAACAGCTAAAACACGGTGTTTTACGAGTATTATTCTCCGTGACATGGACCACGAGAGTTCTTTCATCACCGACAACACGGCCCTGGGTGGAAAGCAAAAAACAAACAAAATTAAAATGCTCAAAAAACATTCCGGTTTTCAAATTAAAACAATTTTTCACTCAAACAACCCTTCCAGTGTAGAAAAGTAAATCTTTTTCATTTTGAAGACAAACGTTTTGATTAAAACTAAACAGAAATAATGGATTGCAGCAGAAAGTCAGTAATTCATTGAAAGATCAAGATTTTTAAGGTAAGTTTGAGTTTCTCAAAAGTTGTTTTATACTTTTTTATGTGATTAATAGAGAAAGAAAATAACCTCCATTCCTCTAACCAGATCCAGCCTTTGGACCGCTGGGTGGCGCTAAAGCACCTACAGTAGTCACCACCTGCCGTAAAACCACAGAAGAAGAAGAAGGTGCAGCAGCAGCAGCTGTAAACATCACCAGGCTGTGGAAACTTTCTTCTCCTCCTCAACAACTTGGTGGAGTTCTTTCCAGAAGCAGAGAAGCTATTCTGCGGTCTTCGTGACAATCGGAGCTCCAGAAGCAGGTGATGGGTGAGAAAAGCTTTTCTCTAGACTTCCTGCCCTCTGGATCTGCTGCTGTTCCTTTGGCCTCTCTGAGAAACGCGCTCGTTTTGCTGCTTTCATCAGATTGAAGAGGTTCCCTCTATCAGACTCGCTCATCTGAGTTGGTCATGATGCAGGATCGCTGCTCGCTCTCTCATCCATCCTGCTCACACTCTCCGACGGAAAAGGCCCGAATCTGAATGTGACTGTGGAGGAAAAAGCGGTTAGCTCTACTCCGTGAACTCTGGTGAGCAAAGGTCCTCTTTTCCAGACTGGATGTGTCCTCAGCTGATCAGAACCAAAGCGTTGGATCTTTAATCTCCTGCGTTGTTCTGAAGCAGCATCTTAATCAGCTCTCCTGCTTTGTTTCTATTGCAGCTGTTAGCTAAACACGGCTAAAGAAAACCTGCTACCACTTCAGGATCATCCATCAGCTGGGACTGCTTCATCAGCATGGACACAGGTACTGGGGTGTGTGTGTGTGTGTGTGTGTGTGTGTGTGTGTGTGTGTGTGTGTGTGTGTGTGTGTGTGTGTGTGTGTGTGTGTGTGTGTGTGTGTGTGTGTGTGTGTTACAGCATGGACACAGGTACTGGGGTGTGTGTGTGTGTGTGTGTGTGTGTGTGTGCGCGCGCGTGCGTGCGTGCGTGTGTGTGTGTGTGTGTGTGTGTGTTTTACAGCATGGACACAGGTACTGGTGTGTGTGTGCGTGCGTGCATGCGTGTGTGTGTGTGTGTGTGTGTGTGTGTGTTTTTTACAGCATGGACACAGGTACTGGTGTGTGTGTGTGTGTGTGCGTGGGTACTGGTGTGTGTGTGTGTGTGTGCGTGGGTACTGGTGTGTGTGTGTGTGTGTGTGTGTGTGTGTGTGTGTTTTACAGCATGGACACAGGTACTGGGGTGTGTGTGTGTGGGGGTACTGGTGTGTGTGTGTGTGTGTGTGTGTGTGTGTGTGTGTGTGTGTTTTACAGCATGGACACAGGTACTGGGGTGTGTGTGTGTGTGGGTGTGTGTGTGTGTGAAACGTGAAAAACTCACTTTAAATAGGGGCGGGGCTTAGATTTCACCTTTCCAGTACCTATAATGCAGCTCATTCCTAAGCAGCTTCAGTCCAGGTCACACCTTCCTGCATCTGATCAACACAATGACTCATCAGGGGATGGAGAGGAGGGGTACTCAGAGTAGTTTCTGCTCGTTAAACAACAACAGCTACAGCTATAAGCTGGACTCTCCCATATTCCAGTCAGAACTGCCAAAGCTCCTCATTTACTCTCTGAACCCTTACGGGTCACCATGACCTGGATGACTGAGGACCTTCAGCAGCACAACAATGTAAACAAATAAAGATTAAGAATAAAAATGTAAAAACAGGCAAATAAGCAGAAATAACAGAAACTCAGGATGACCAGAAGGTCCCACCAAACCTGAACAGGTGAGTTTAAAGGAGACCACTGAGTCCACTGATCTCAGGCTCAGGGGGAGAGAGGTCCAGAGTCTGGGGGCCACAGCAGCAGCTGGTCTGTCACCTTTGACCTTTAGCCTGGTGCTGCACAACCAGTAGGCTTGAGGGCAGCACCCATCTACGTTATTTACTGTCAGTACAGAAAGGTGTGGTCTAATACTGGTCATGGTTGATCCAGCACACACAGAGAGCAGCGCTGAACCACCTAATGAACTCTAACTGGACAGCGGCTCTGTGGAACCACAACGTAAGCTCCTGCAGCGCCTTGGTCACAACAGGACGGAGAAGTGTTCTTCCCAGTCTGCGAAAGGCTGTGAGTCGTATCCAGTCACAGGTGTGACCCGCCCACTGAGAGCTGAGCTGGACGCTGTAGCAAAACTGAAGAAGTACACTCCTCCATGTCTAACGGCTTTATTGACAAGGATGAAGGAGCCCTGCGGAGACATACAAAGCTGAGTGAGCAGAAGCTAACGGCAGCGTGAAGCAGCAGCGTGGGCTGAAGACCAAACCTAAGCAATGTGATAAAATAGGTAAATAGATGCAGCGTGGCTTAGCGTGCATACTGACAATGTGACCATTACATGAGCTTAACAAGCAGGTGAAGACTTACAGATACAAGTGAACAGTAGCATGGATAGACAGCAGTGTGATGGTTGAGCAGCAGCAATCCACATGAGAGGCAGCAGTATGTAGAGTGAGGGATAGTCACATGTACGTGACTTCAGGCACGTCCCTGAATCCACCTTTTTCCCTCGAGGCTTGATCGCAGCACACCCTAGTGGCCAGTGGTGACCTCTGCAGATAGAAACGTGGTCGTGGCGAGAGCGACCACAGTGGGAAGAACATTTAGGAGGTAAATATGAAGCTGAGGATAGAAAGCTTCTCCAAACGTTGGAGAGGTTACATCTCCAATCTGGTCCAGGAACGCCTTGGGGTCGTTTAAAATACAATAAGAAATCGATTTAAAATACAATACGAAATCCTGAGTGCAAGTTAGCAGTCATGTTATGATTTGTGTAGCCAACCAGAGGTTGACAAGTTGAGGAATATTACCAAGACAACTCAGAAACACGCCTTCTTTGATACCAGATGCACTGATCTGGGGTAAAGGACTATCTATGTGTCATGAGTTTAACTTAACTTTACTTTGTCCTTGTGTGAGAGCAAATGGTGATGACCTTGTCATATAAACATGCTGAAACGTATATCAATCAATGTAATCATAACATAACATTCATTTCAAACTTCAATCATTGAGCACAGATAATGAAACATTTCATTATACTCTAATTATTATAAGTAGCAATAAACAAACGTTTATTTAATGATTATCCAGCTTATAAATTTTAGAAGTTCATATTTAATTTAGAAAATCATTCTTTGATTTAGCAACTGATCCGAGCTGCGAGTGTTCCTTATCCAGATGCATGAAGAATCCTGTAGGACGATAAGGGAAGCTTGGACCTTGAGGAGAAAACATCATTGTTGACAATTCGTTATCATGTGTTCAGAGCTGCAGAGGCTCTGAGCTCCAGCTGATGGGATGAAGGCAGGCCGATTTAAAGGGAACACATGCAGTCTCATGTCTCCATTTTGACCAGATGTTGAATGGTCAAACTGTACCTAAAAAATGACCATTGCTAGACGTTACATCCTCAATCTCGTTCACCATTGCTCGACTTATCGGCTGCATGTGACACTGTCAACCATGGCTTCCTTTTGTCCATACTCTCTAGCATGGGCATCACAGAGAAAGCACATGTCTGGGTTGAATTGTACCTCACAGGTCGATCATTCAGTGTATCTTGGCTTGGACAGTCCTCTACCGTGCACCATCTTGCCACAGGAGTCCCCCAGGGCTCTGTACTAGGACCTCTTCTCTTTGCCATGTACACCACCTCACTGGGTGAGATCATTCTATCACATGGCTTCTCCTACCACTGCTATGCAGACGACACCCAGCTATATCTGTCATTTCCAACGGACGACCACACTGTCTCTGCACGAATATCAAACTGTCTCTCTGACATCTCAACATGGATGGAATCCCACCATCTCCAACTCAACCTCTCTAAAACTGAACTACTTGTCATCCCAGCAAAACCATCCATACAGCACAATATCTCAATCCAAAATGACTTCCTATCTCTGGCTCCTTCGAAATCTGGGTGTTGTGATTGATGAACACCTGAGCTTTAAAGATCATGTTGCCTCTGTTGCCCGTTCATGCCGCTTTGCGCCGTATAACATAGGAAAGATCAGACCATACCTAACACAACATGCCACCCAGCTCCTGGTGCAGTCTACTGTCATCTCCCACCTCGACTACTGCAATGCCCTCTAACTGGTCTTCCAGGCTGTACTGTGAGACCTCTTCAAATGGTCCAGAACGCAGCGGCACGTCTGGTCTTCAATCAGCCAAAAAGAGCACACGTCACCCCTCTGTTCATTGAGCTCCACTGGCTACCGTTAGCAGCACGCATCAAATTCAAATTGCTAACACTAGCATACAAAGTCCGAGATGGTACGGCTCCCATCTACGTGAATCCTCTTGCAAAGGCTTACGTCTCGGCCCGGCCCCTCCGGTCATCACAGGATGGTCGGCTAGCAGTGCCTACACCACGCTCAGGACAATCCAGACTCTTCTCATGCATCGTTCCACAAATGTGGAATGACCTTCCAAGCACTACCAGAACAGGAGCTTCCTTTTCAATTTTCAAAAACTCCTGAAGACCCTGCTCTTCAGAGAGCATCTTCTAAACTAGCACCCTCCCTGCACCCGTCCCCCCTCTCTACTGTCCACTCCTTGTTCCCTACTCTCCATGACTGATGTCACGTTGTTGTTGTTGTTGTTAGCCTCAAGGGCAACATGCCAATTACCACTTGTAAGTCGCTTTGGACAAAAGCGTCTGCTAAATACATAAACATAAACCTAAAAACTGACCATTGCTGGACGTTACACAGAATTAAATAACTTGCCACATGATATTATTACAGAGACCCACAGCTTCTCTATGTTTCACCCATCAGTGTTTCATCAATACAAACACCTGTACAAACAAACAAAACAGCAAGGCCTTTCGTAACAGGTCAGGTACTGCACACCTGTGCTAAACTAGTGAAACAAAAAACCCAAAGGGGTGGTACCACCGTGTGCTCTACTGGACTTAAAGGAACAGTACCTCCAACCGTTACAATTGCTGTAAAGTCCCTGACTAGTGTCAGTGACTCGATGCAACCTGTTGGGTTCCTTATATAGGAAACTTTTTTCTGATTGGCTTAATGAACTGACCTGTATTGGAATGTTTATCATGTGAAGGGCCTTGAGACGGCTCTTGTCGTGATTTGGCGCTTTAGAAATAAACTTGACTTGTGTGAATATAAAGTTACAGCGCTTAGTAATTCACATAATGTGTTTCCAACAGATGTTCAACCGATGGTGCTGGTTAAAGAAGCTCCTGAAGAACAGAGTGCTAGTGAGGACCAGCAGGACCCAGAACACTTCCACATAAAGGAGGAACAGGACGAACTTAGGACCAATCAGGAGACTGATGCTGCCAGGTTTCCATTCACTGTAGATACTATAAAGCGTGAGGATGATGAAGAGAAACCTCTGTTCTCACAGCTTCATCAGCAGCAAATGGAGGACAGAGATGTTCCAACCAGCAGCTCAGCTGACCAGAAGACAGCAGAAACTAGAAAGTACTCAAATCTTTTCCCTCATGAACAGACATCTGATTCTTCAGAGACGGAAGTTAGTAGAGATGATGAAGAGGATGATGATGTGAACATAGACTCTGAGCTGTCTGACACTGGAGACAGAGTCAATGACTGCAACAAGAGCAGGTCTTCTGAGTCAGATGTTAAGTCTGTCAAAAAATCCTTTAGCTGCCCTGAGTGTGCTAAACTATTTCTCCACAAGAGTTCTCTCCAGAAACACGTCGGAGTGACGGGACATACAGCAAAATGGTCTTCTGACTGTCGGGTTATTAGAAAATGTGTTGGAGTGAAGCAACAAGTGCACTCGTGCAGAAAAGTCCAGAAAGGACTAAAATCATATTGTTGTGACGACTGTGGAAAAAGATTTAGGGGAATATCAGGTTTAAACAGTCACATGAGAGTCCACACCGGAGATAAGCCTTTTGCCTGTGAACTCTGTGGACAAAGGTTTAGTCGAAAGACTAATTTAAACAGTCACATGAAAGTCCACACTGGAGAGAAGCCTTTTGCCTGTGAGCTATGTGGACAAAGGTTTAGTCGTAAGGCAAGTTTAAACAGTCACATGATAGTCCACACCGGAGATAAGCCTTTTGCCTGTGATCTCTGTGAACAAAGATTTAATCGAAAGACTAATTTAAACAGTCACATGAGAGTCCACACCGAAGAGGAGCCTTTTACCTGTGAGCTCTGTGGACAAAGATTTAGCCAAAAGGAACATTTAAACAGTCATAAGAGAGTCCATACAGGACACAAGCCTTTTATCTGTGAGCTCTGTGGACAACGATTTAGCCAAACTTTCAATTTGAACAGTCACATGAGAGTACACACAGGGCAGAAACCTTTTGCCTGTGAACTCTGTGGACAAAGATTTAGTCGTAAGGCAAGTGTAAATTCTCACATGAGAGTCCACACAGGACAGAAGCCTTTTATCTGTGAGCTCTGTGGACAAAGATTTAGTCATAAGACAAGTTTAAACAGTCACATGACAGTCCACACAGGACAGAAGCCTTTTGCTTGTGAACTCTGTGAACAGAGATTTAGCCATAAGACAAGTTTAAACAGTCATATGAGAGTCCATACAGGACAGAAGCCTTTTGCTTGTGAACTCTGTGAACAAAGATTTAGCCAAAAAACAAATTTAAATAGTCACATGAGAGTCCACACAGGACAGAAGCCTTTTGCCTGTGAGCTCTGTGGAAAAAGATTTGGTCATCAGGCAAGCTTAAACAGTCACATGAGTGTCCACACAGGACAGAAGCCTTTTGCCTGTGAACTTTGTGGACAAAAATTTGGTTTTAAAACCAATCTAAACCGTCATGTTAGAGTCCACACAGGACAGAAGTCTTTTATCTGTGAGCTCTGTGGACAGAAATTTTGTGGTAAGACAAATCTAAACCGTCACATGAGAGTCCACACAGGAAATAATAATTTTGACTGTTAGCTATGTAAAGATTTAGCTGAAAAATAATTTGAAACCATCCCATTAAGGTAGTTTGCCAGAAACACTACTCAGAATAACTCGGGTGGATGCTGCTCTTCCCGACCAGTGTTCCTAAGGGCACGGTTCAGTATTTTCCCTCTACTTTCTACCTTATTTTTAGTCCCTTCTCCGTTGAGGTACCTAGCAAGACTGAGTCAGGCCGACATTGTGATTCTGGCCACTGATTGGCTAGGGGGTGAAGTCACTGGTTGCTCCGGAGTTTTTTGCCTTCTGTTTCGCTGCCTGCAGCCATTTCCTTGTTCAGAATCGGACAAATAGCCATTAAACTGAGCAAAATGTCCAGCAACACCATCGTTTTTCTGCTGAGTTGTTTCTGTGGAGCATGCAAGTTACCTTACACTAATCAGGGGAACCATGCTCTCAGGGGCAATGATCAGACATTCAGTCGTTTCAGAGTTTAACTGGAGGAAGTTCTCTTCTAGCCAGGTGGTGATAGCTGATAGACACTAGTAATTCAGACAGTTTCTCAAAGTCAGATTCCTTAAAGCAGCAGTACAGCTGAATATCATCTGCAGATAGGTGATGAGATACATTACGAAAAGAATCAATTATCTGTCCAAGAAGGTGTATGTACAGTAGAAACATCAGTGGACTCAGTGGTTTCCTTTAAAAAGCAGCTGAAAACTCACTTGTTCAAGCTGGCTTTTGCGTGACCTTCGTTACCCTCTCCTTTTTCTGCCTTTCCCCACGATCCACTGATTTCCCTCTTTCCTGTTCATTTTGCCTTTGTTATTTCTAGGCTTGACTACTGCAACTCTCTCTATGCAGGGTTGTGTCAGTCATCACTGCGTCGCCTACAGGTTGTGCAGAACAGCGCAGCCAGGTTCCTGACTGGGACCAGGAAACGGGACAACATCAGTCCGGTTCTGGCCTCCCTGCACTGGCTTCCTGTTTGCTATCGCTCACAATTCAAAATCTTCGTCTTTGTTTTTAATTTCTTCCAGGGTGGTGGTCCCCCCTATCTAGCCACACTCCTGAACAAACATTCCCCATCACGCGCTCTGCGCTCCTCTGACCAAGGCCTGCTCGCTGTCCCTCGTTCTAGGTGTCGTACTCGCGGGGACCGGGCTTTCTCAGTCCTAGCACCGTCACTCTGGAACCAGCTGCCACCCTCAGTTAGGCTGTCCCCATCTCCGCCAGTCTTTAAGAGTTGCCTAAAAACCCACCTCCTCCGCTTGGCGTTTGCTGAACATGTTTGATTTTGGCCCTCTTTTATGTTGAATCCATTGCACAGTTTTCATTGGTTCATTCTATCCATTGTTCTACACATTTGTCCTGTACCAGAATGTTTCACCTTTTTTGTAATTTGTATTTTGTCATTTGAATTGCTTTTATTGTTGATTTATTCAATATATTTACCTTGTACTGTACCATGTTCAGCGCCTTGGGCTTCCTGACAGGGTTGCGGAAGGCGCTTTATAAATAAAGCTTTGATTGATTGATTTCCTCTCTCCCTTTCCTTAAGATTATTATTTTTTTTATCAGAATTTCTTTCTTTCTACCTACCTACCTTCCTAAAACAGAGCCTTGGGTTACCCTACAGAACAGATCAGTAGAACCTGACATGATGTGGTTTATACAGACACTAACTTCTGTTAGAAAGGTACAATCTAAACCAGTCTAGAACAGTTCCAGAGATCCCCACCGAGTCACCAAGTCTGTTAATTGAATGAGACCTATCATTCTTTTAAGTTCTCCCTTTTTACATCAAAATCATTCAGTTGGGGTCTAAACTCAGTGGTATTGTTGCTCTACAGACCCTCATCTTCCTCTGTTCTGAGGAGACTAAGAATGAGCCGCTTTTGGGTACTGACTCTTTAAATGTGCAGAAGGAGTTACAAACTCCGCCCCCTCCACCGAGCAGAACTACTCTCCACCCGAGTCGAACATTTTAGTAGTTCTACTGAGAAATCGTTATTTAGCGTAGCAGAAACGTGATATTAGCATTTTTTAAACGTGGGGAGAGTTGCTCATCAAGCTGTTTCAGGGCTGCCAACTCTCTCATAGGGATAGGTACCGAAGCCCGGCACTTCTTTGGTACTAAAGTCCGGTACTTCTTTGGTACCGAAGCCGGGTACTTCTTTGGTACCGAAGTCCGGTACTTCTTTGGTACCGAAGTCCGGTACTTCTTTGGTACTGACCGAAAGCATGTGGTAGGTACTGCTGAAAAAAATAAAATAAAAATTTGGTGCTACATTTCGGTGCTTTTTCAATAAAATGTTCCCGTGACTGTTTCATCACTGCGCCCCGCCTCTGAGCGTTTTGTGACGCGCGGAGGAGACGAGCTTGTTTCCTCACACACAGCCCCCGCCTCTCCCTTTTGACCCTGCTGCAGACTAAATGAGTTACAGGTTGAAATGCCAAAAAAATCTAAAGTTCGACTGCATTTTCCCAGGCAGCAAAATTGGTCTGGTGCTGACTCAGGTTTGTGAGTCTTATTTGAAAATATTTGTTGTGCTGCTGGTTTGCCTAAAGTTTGCTTACTATCAGGTAAAGTTGTTGGAGAAAGAACGGGAATATTTACTATCATCTCACACTAAACACTAACAGGAACAATACTCTGCCCTGAATATGCTTAATATGTAGCTTCAGATTAAAAATCATGTGGTACAAGATAAATATATATGATGTTGACAAGTGCGTGTCACGTGTGTGCGCGCGTGTGTGTGTTAAGCCCCGGATCTTCTTCAGTCCTAAATCCGCCCCTGCACAGCTGCATGCAATCTCAGCTTCATAAATCAGATACTAACAAGAATGTTTCTCAGCTGCATTTTAGTCACATCCCGCCCTCACCACGCCCACTTACTGCCTTAAATGGTCAATGCAAAGTGCCTTGTGGATCTCATGCATATACAGTGGGGCAAAAAAGTATTTAGTCAGCCACCGATTGTGCAAGTTCTCCCACTTAAAATGATGAGAGAGGTCAGTAATTTACATCATAGGTACAATTCAACTGTGAGAGACAGAATGTGAAAAAAAAATCCATGAATTCATATGGCATGATTTTTAAAGAATTTATTTGTAAATCAGGGTGGAAAATAAGTATTTGGTCACTTCAAACAAGGAAAATCTCTGGCTCTCACAGACCTGTAACGTCTTCTTTAAGAAGCTTTTCTGTCCTCCACTCGTTACCTGTATTAATGGCACCTGTTTGAACTCATTATCTGTATAAAAGACACCTGTCCACAGCCTCAAACAGTCAGACTCCAAACTCCACTATGGCCAAGACCAAAGAGCTTTCGAAGGACACCAGGAAAAGAATTGTAGACCTGCACCAGACTGGGAAGAGTGAATCTACAATAGGCAAGCAGCTTGGTGAGAAAAAATCAACTGAGGGAGCAATTATCAGAAAATGGAAGACATACAAGACCACTGATAATCTCCCTCGATCTGGGGCTCCACGCAAGATCTCATCCCGTGGGGTCAAAATGATCATGAGAACGGTGAGCAAGAATCCCAGAACCACACGGGGGGACCTGGTGAATGACCTGCAGAGAGCTGGGACCACAGTAACAAAGGTCACCATCAGTAACACACTACAACGGCAGGGAATCAAATCCTGCAGTGCCAGACGTGTTCCGCTGCTGAAGCCAGTGCGTGTCCAGGCCCGTCTGAAGTTTGCCAGAGAGCACATGGATGATACAGCAGAGGATTGGGAGAATGTCATGTGGTCAGATGAAACCAAAGTAGAACTTTTTGGTATAAACTCAACTCGTCGTGTTTGGAGGAAGAAGAATACTGAGTTGCATCCCAAGAACACCATATCTACTGTGAAGCATGGGGGTGGGAACATCATGCTTTGGGGCTGTTTTCTGCTAAGGGGACAGGACGACTGATCCGTGTTAAGGACAGAATGAATGGGTTCATGTATCGTGAGATTCTGAGCCAAAACCTCCTTCCATCAGTGAGAGCTTTGAAGATGAAACGTGGCTGGGTCTTCCAACACGACAATGATCCCAAACACACCGCCTGGGCAACAAAGGAGTGGCTCCATAAGAACTATTTGAAAGTCCTGGAGTGGCCTAGCCAGTCTCCAGACCTCAACCCCATAGTAAATCTGTGGAGGGAGTTGAAAGTCCGTGTTGCTTGGCGACAGCCCCAAAACATCACTGCTCTCGAGAAGATCTGCATGGAGGAATGGGCCAAAATACCAGCTACTGTGTGTGCAAACCTGGTACAGATCTATAGTAATCGTTTGACCTCTGTTATTGCCAACAAAGGTTATGTTACAAAGTATTGAGTTGAATTTTTGTTGACCAAATACTTATTTTCCACCCTGATTTACAAATAAATTCTTTAAAAATCCTGACATGTGAATTCATGGATTTTTTTTCACATTCTGTCTCTCACAGTTGAAGTGTACCAATGATGTAAATTACTGACCTCTGTCATCATTTTAAGTGGGAGAACTTGCACAATCGGTGGCTGACCAAATACGTTTTTGCCAGTGGCGGCTGGTGAAAAATATTTTTGGTGGGGCTGTGCTATTTCATTTTTTTTAACAAACTTGTGCTTTCTGAGCTTTGTGCACAACTTCACTATTTCCTGAATTAAGCACAGCTCTTTTATTTCCTGTCTTACATCATTGGACAAACTGATTAATCCAGGTGTGTCTGACTATTGGCACGCTGCCTTGCAGACCGAGGTTGAAAAATACTGCATTAAATTGCACATAAAATAACATGACCATAAATGGTAAATAGGCAATGCAAGAGGCAAGTAACAAAAACATTTTGTTTAATTTCAACATTTGAGTGAACATGAAAAATTATGAGCAGGTCACTGTTACAGTAATGGTAGTAAACACCACTTAGACAAAATGCCAGAAATTTACACTGTTAGGACTTATGGAAAGTGGAAACACTTTCATAGGAAATAATGTCATCAGTATCCTCTTACAAATGTCATATTTCCCACTTTTTGGGACAATAAAACATTTCTGGTTCTCAATTAGATGTTTTTACTTCAAATGTAAAAACATCTAATTGAGAATCAGAAATGTTTAATTGTCCCAAAAGCTGGGAAATTTGTTTGCTGCAGCAGAAGTGTAACAAGTAAAATGGAATCAGATTGATGTATGTACAAATTTACATGAAATACACATTTAAGTGATTAAATATGTATAATAGGTATGTGTGTTGAAATTAGTTTTTACAGTTATTGCACATTAGACATGTTATTAAACAAATGTCCCGGTTTGTGGGACAACCAAGGATTTCTGATTCTGATTGTCTTGTTTACAGAAATGTAATGTACAGCTTACCTCTGCACCCAGCTGCTGCTGTTCTCCCTGTCCAAACGTCCTCCGTTTCTTTGTTGGCTGCTGCACTGATGCGCTGCATTCCTCAGTCAGAGAATGAATGGAGTCCCCAATGAGACACAAGTTCCACATCCACCTTCTGTGGATCCCAGCCGTTTCGAATAACAAACACAGAAAGCAAAATAACGCATTAGCGTGATTGCATCCAGCTAGCCAAGCCTTCCTGGTGTACCAATTTTGGGAGAAGCCTTGTGTGTACAGTTTACCCTTCTCCTTCTCCTGCTGGCTTATCTTTACGTCGGGCTGATCTGGTCCAAGCTCTTTGACATTAAGTTTTTCCACCATAGTTCTCCTCTCGAACGGATACTGGAGAAGAGACCGAACTGAATTCAGTGGCTGCTGAGATCCGGTATCCATGTTGTAGGCGCACTGGCGTCCATGTCTACGTCTGCGTCATGACCGTCACGAGTCACGACCAAAAACGTGCTGGAGTCGAGACTCTCCGAGTTCTACCGAACATCAGCGAAAGCCTTGGCGGTAGCTCTATCGCCCATCATGCTTCTGAAACGTTCTGAAACAGCGTCGACGCTGATTGGATACATTCCCATTCCTACCCTTTGATTTTCTTGTCAGCAATTGGACAACTGGTCCCGTCTTGTTTGGGCGATTGAAAAACAGCACACAGCCTACACCGCTCGGCAGAGACCGGCAGAGACCAACATATATATATATATATATATATATATATATATATATATATATATATATATATATATATATATGATTTATTTTTGTTAGAAAACACACAATTAACTTAGAATATGAGATTATTGTTAATTTTATGTATTTATTTTTTAAAATAAAAATTAAAAACACAGGGGAAACTGGGAGGGCGGCACCCTATCGCCCTCTACTGGCCAGCCGCCACTGGTTTTTGCCCCACTGTACACAAGCCGGCTGTTGCAGCGCTCCGCCAATGACATGGCAACTGTAGATCAAGGCAGATCAAGGAAGCACTATTTCACAGAAGCAGAAGTTGAGGTACCTGTTGGTGAGGTGGAGAAATGAAAGAAAGTGCTTTTGCAAAACAAATAAGAGAAAATCCACGGAGTGGCCCAGCGTTGCTGAAGCCGTCAATGCTGAGTTCTTCAGAGAGATCTGTGGCGGATATAAAAAAGATGGTCCAATCGGGATTCGATCCCAAGACTCCCAGGTGAAAGTCACGCATGCTAACCAGTCACCCAAACAGAGATCTCCCTTGTCCAAGTAGCCAGGGTGCATGATCAATCAGGTCACAGTGACAGGACACACACTGTCACACACGCATGCAGAGCCGGATTAAATAAATGGACTACACTAGGCAGGCTGCATTTTTTGCCCCCCCCCCCCCCCCCCCCCATCAATGTCATTTTATGAAATGAAATCTGAAACTTACCAAAGTTACTAATAAAAGTTCATTCACATTTTACATAGAAGTCTTTGGTTACAAATTGGTTGTTTGTATGCCAAAATAAGTCATGTGTTGTACGTTAGATAGGAGTCCCATCCACAAATTCTATCATTGGACATTTGTACATTTTATTTTAATTTATTTATTTTTAATTTTGTCCCTCTCATCTGGGCCCCATCCAGCCAATCAGGCCCTAGGCATGTGCCTACTTTGCCTTTGCGTTAATCCGGCTCTGCACGCATGACATTTTGTCTCAATCTGTCCCCCTGCTGATATTCTGCATTCCACATTCTGCACTTCCGGCTGTGTGGTTGTGTGTGCATGCATGTGTGTGTGTGTGTGTGTGCGTGCGTGTGGGGGGTCTTGATCCGTGTGAAAACGAAGCAGTACAAGTGATAATGCTGCAGGATTTCATAACTGTATCTTCTCAGCAGCAGCACTGCAGGTGCTCTCCATGTCCAGCATGTGTGTAAGCCAGGTCCTTAGACAACTTAAAGTTACGCACAGTTTTCCGCTAAGTTTTCATTCATAAATCCCAAAGTTTGCGTAGAAAGTTGCTTACGCAATTTTCCGACCCCATTTTGTGCGTAAGCAAGCTTGATGAATGAGACCCCAGAGCCTTTCCAGCACTGGGCCAGATGTGATAACCTGCACTGGGCCAGAGCAGGCCCAGCTCAGACAGGGATGGCTCTGACTCGGCAAACCAGATGTGGGCCAGTGGGGGGCCGCCATTCATTGCGGTATGTAAGCCAGATCTACCATGAGTGCTGGATGTGGGCCAAACCTGCTGAACTGCTTGCTCACAATCATAGAAAACAAATAAATAAATAAATAAATAAATAAATTACATGTCAAATATGTACAATAACTGCTCAATCAATAAGCGGACCATGCTGTTTTAACAAAAAAATTGTAATTTCAACAACAGCTTGAAATTCACAAATTGAGGAAACTAAGTCTTGTTCAGTTTTACTATTTTATTCCAGCTGTTACAATAATATGGTTTATACAGAACTGTCAGCCAATTTCCCAACCCTAAGATCCAACACGGCCACAAAAATACTGATTTGATGTTTTTGTAACCTCTCAAATAACCGTTAGACAGGCATGAAGCTCCTGAATGTGTCAGTGTTGAACTGATAGCAGAGGGCGCTGAATGTTCATGTGTAATCTGTGGAAATCGGACCAAAATAATCCAAAAGTTGGCCTAATTGGGGAGTGAATAGGTCCTGGCTTAGTCCTGGTTCCTCTGGGTTTGGGATGGCAGCAGTCCTCTCATGTTGGATTTAATGTTCATTTGAGGGGCAGTCCTTTCGTTTCAGTCGTTGGTTTGGACCACCGTTCCGGTCAGGTGCATTTTGGAGCCATTTTGTAATTCTGTGTCTATATCTTTGTCCGTTGCACTTGAAGTAACCCGATTACGCCGCACAGCCTCTGGAATAACGTCAGAAGTTGAATTAAATGTCCGTTTCATGAGCTGAAATCTAGAACAGTCTTCCAGAAGGTATAAGACAGGCATCAACACTGACAATGTTCAAATTCAGGCTGAAAACAGCCATTTCCAACTGTGCATGTGGTACTGTAGGTATTTTATCTGCACTCTTTGCTTTTTGTGTAAGTATATATTTGATTTATGAAGTTGTTTTATTTCCATTTTTACAGTTTTATGCAACTGTAAAGGATTTTGAATTGCCTTGTGAATAAATTGTCTTCGTCTTCGTCTTCGTCTTCCTCCGCTTATCCGGGTCCGGGTCGCGGGGGCAGCATCCCAATTAGGGAGCTCCAGGCCGTCCTCTCCCCGGCCTTGTCCACCAGCTCCTCCGGCAGGACCCCAAGGCGTTCCCGGACCAGATTGGAGATGTAACCTCTCCAACGTGTCCTGGGTCGACCCGGGGGCCTTCTGCCGGCAGGACATGCCCGAAACACCTCCCCGGGGAGGCGTCCAGGAGGCATCCTGACCAGATGCCCAAACCACCTCAACTGGCTCCTTTCGATCCGGAGGAGCAGCGGTTCTACTCCGAGTCCTTCCCGAATGTCCGAGCTCCTCACCCTATCTCTAAGGCTGAGCCCGGCCACCCTACGGAGGAAACTCATTTCGGCCGCTTGTATCCGCGATCTCGTTCTTTCGGTCATTACCCAAAGCTCATGACCATAGGTGAGGATTGGGACGTAGATCGACCGGTAAATCGAGAGCATGGCTTTCTGGCTCAGCTCCCTCTTCCCCACGACAGATCGGCTCAGCGTCCGCATGACTGCAGACGCCGAACCAATCCGCCTGTCGATCTCCCGATCCCTCCTACCCTCACTCGTGAACAAGACCCCGAGATACTTAAACTCCTCCACTTGAGGTAGGACCTCTCCCCCGACCCGGAGGTGGCAAGCCACCCTTTTCCGGTCGAGAACCATGGTCTCAGATTTGGAGGTGCTGATCCTCATCCCAGCCGCTTCACATTCGGCCGCGAACCTACCCAGCAAGAGCTGAAGGTCAGAGCTGGATGAAGCTAGGAGGACCACATCATCCGCAAAAAGCAGAGACGAGATTCTCCTGCCACCAAACTCGACACACTCCACACCACGGCTGCGTCTAGAAATTCTGTCCATAAAAGTGATGAACAGAACCGGTGACAAAGGGCAGCCCTGGCGGAGTCCAACCCTCACTGGGAACAGGTCCGACTTACTACCGGCTATGCGGACCAAACTCACGCTCCTCTGGTAAAGGGACTGAATGGCCCTTAACAGAAAGCCACCCACCCCATACTCCTGGAGCGTCCCCCACAGGGTGCCCCTGGGGACACGGTCATAAGCCTTCTCCAAATCCACAAAGCACATGTGGATTGGTTGGGCAAACTCCCATGCCCCCTCCATCACCCTTGCAAGGGTATAGAGCTGGTCCACAGTTCCACGGCCAGGACGAAAACCACATTGCTCCTCCTCTATCTGAGATTCAACTATCGATCGGACCCTCCTCTCCAGTACCTTGGCGTAGACCTTTCCAGGGAGGCTGAGGAGTGTGATCCCCCTATAGTTGGAACACACCCTCAGGTCACCCTTCTTAAAGATGGGGACCACCACCCCGGTCTGCCACTCCCTAGGAACTGCCCCCGATGACCACGCAATGTTGTAGAGACGTGTCAACCATGGCAGCCCTACAACATCCATAGCCTTGAGATACCCAGGACGAACCTCATCCGCCCCCGGGGCTCCGCCGCTGTGTAGTTGTTTGACTACCTCAGCAACTTCTGCCCCCGAGATCGGACAGTCCATCCCCAGGCCTCCCAGCTCTGGTTCCTCCTCGGAATGCGCATTGGTGGGATTGAGGAGCTCCTCAAAGTATTCCTTCCACCGTCCGACTATAGCCTCAGTTGACGTCAGCAGCTCCCCATCCCCACTGTAAACAGTGTGAGCGAGTTGCTGCCTTCCTCTCCTGAGGCGCCGGACAGTTTGCCAGAACCTCTTTGGAGCCGATCGATAGTCTTTCTCCATGGCCTCACCAAACTCCTCCCACGCCCGAGATTTTGCCTCGGCAACTGCCACTGCTGCACCCCGCTTGGCTATCCGGTACCTGTCTGCTGCCTCCGGAGACCCACAGACCAGCCACGCCCTGTAGGCCTCCTTCTTCAGCCTGACGGCTCCCCGAACCTCTGGTGTCCACCAGCGGGTACGGGGGTTGCCACCACGACTGGCACCGGCCACCTTACGACCACAGCTAGCAACAGCCGCCTCGACAATCGCAGAGTGGAACAAGGCCCACTCGGACTCAATGTCCCCCACTGCTCTCGGGACGTGGTCAAAGCTCTGCCGGAGGTGGGAGTTGAAGACCGTCTTGACAGGTTCTTCTGCCAGGCGCTCCCAGCAGACCCTCACTATGCGTTTGGGTCTGCCAGGTCTACGCGGCATGTTCCCTTGCCATCTGATCCAACTCACCACCAGGTGGTGATCAGTTGACAGCTCCGCCCCTCTCTTCACTCGGGTGTCCAAAACATACGGCCGCAGGTCAGATGATACGACTACAAAATCTATCATCGACCTGTGACCTAGGCTGCCCTGGTACCAAGTGTACCGGTGGGCATCCTTATGTTCGAACATGGTGTTCGTTATGGCCAAACTGCGGCTTGCACAGAAGTCCAATAACAAAACACCGCTCGAGTTCAGATTAGGTGGGCCGTTCCTCCCAATCACACCCCTCCAGGTCAAGCTGTCATTGCCCACGTGAGCATTGAAGTCCCCCAGCAGGACAATGGTGTCCCCTGATGGAGCACTATCTAGCACTCGTCCCAGGGACTCCAAAAAGGGTGGGTACTCTGAACTGATATTGGGCCCATAAGCACAAACAACAGTCAGGACCCGTTTCCCGACCCGAAGGCGCAAGGAAGCTACCCTCTTGTCCCCCGGGGTAAACCCCAACACACAGGCAGAGAGTCTCGGGGCTAACAAAAAGCCAACCCCAGCCCTCCGCCTCTCACCCGGAGCAACTCCAGCAAAGTAGAGTGTCCAACCCCTCTCCAGGTCTCGGGTTCCAGAGCCAATGCAATGTGTCGAGGTGAGTCCGACTATATCTAGCCGGTACCGCTCAACCTCTGCCACAAGCTCCGGCTCCTTCCCCGCCAGCGAGGTGACGTTCCATGTCCCAAAAACTAGTTTTCTTGTCCGGGGATTGGACCGCCAAGGCTCCCGCCTTGGTCTGCCACCCGATTCACATTGCACCGGACCCTTCATGTTCCTCCTGCGGGTGGTGGGTCCACAGTTGGACGAGCCCATGTATCCGGTTCGGGCTGGGCCCGGCCGGGCTCCATGGGCGAAAGCCCGGCCACCAGGTGCTCGCTCACGGGCCCCAACCCCAGGCCTGGCTCCAGGGTGGGACCCCGGTAACCCTCCGGGCCGGGTACTCCGACTCTTCGTTTTAACCGCCATGAAAGATCCTTCGAAGATCCTTCGAACCGTTCTTTGTCTCACCCTTCACCTAAGACCAATTTGTTTGAATAAATTGTACTCTACAAAAAAGCTTGTTCTGCCTTAAGTGATGATTAAATCCACCAATGGCTATCTTGACGTTTATCCCACCATTATCCAAACAGCAGAGGCGTGTGCAAAGGGGGTTCATTTACATGTTTGCTCTACAAATAAACTTTCCAAGGTGTAACAGCTGCAGACTATGGCAATCTGCTTTTATACGAAATCTGCAGTTAAATTGTGGAGCATCGTCCTGGACGGCCCCCTGTGATGGAAAGCCAAGGGGCTGTTCTGCACCCACACTTCGCCAAGGGGCCGTTCTGCACCCACACTTCGCCAAAGGGCCGTTCGGCACCCACACTTCGCCAAGGGGCCGTTCGGCACCCACACTTCGCCAAGGGGCCGTTCCGCACCCACACTTCGCCATGGGGCTATTCTGCACCCACACTTCGCCATGGGGCCGTTCGGCACCCACACTTCGCCATGGGGCCGTTCGGCACCCACACTTCGCCATGGGGCCGTTCGGCACCCACACTTCGCCAAGGGGCCGTTCCGCACCCACACTTCGCCATGGGGCTATTCTGCACCCACACTTCGCCAAGGGGCCGTTCCGCACCCACACTTCGCCATGGGGCTATTCTGCACCCACACTTCGCCAAGGGGCCGTTCGGCACCCACACTTCGCCATGGGGCTATTCTGCAGCCACACTTCGCCAAGGGGCCGTTCGGCACCCACACTTCGCCATGGGGCTATTCTGCAGCCACACTTCGCCAAGGGGCCGTTTGGCACCCACACTTCGCCAAGGGGCCGTTCCGCACCCACACTTCGCCATGGGGCTATTCTGCACCCACACTTCGCCAAGGGGCCGTTCTGCAGCCACACCTCAATAGTGATTCACTTAAAAAAAACTCTACACTTACCAGTCACCAGCATTTTTAACTGCAGATCTTTCCATTCATCCTTTCCAGTTAACTTGCAGACTGAGCGGGTGTGAAAGTAGAGCACTCATCACTCGCCCCACACACTCACTGAGGGATCCCCTCCTTTCAGTGCTCGTGCCATGCTTTGTAAATAAAGTATATACATTTTATAAAAGGCTTGATTATCACTTGTGAGTGGCTTTGGACAAAAGCGTCTGCTAAATACATAAACAAACAAACAGAAAAGAGAACAGTGCCACTACATAACACATTTTTACTTGGAAGCAAAAATATAAAGAAATAAATGTACTAAAACTGCCACTACATTAAAGAAATTCTGATTGTACCAACCAGACCACAAAAGGTGTGCATGTTTGCTACCAGGTCATAGATCGTTGGTTACGTATTGTAACCCCAGACTCTATGAGTATAGCTCCGCCCTTTAAGCCATCGCCTAGTGGATTAATCCCATCCCCTTAACCAATCATTGAAGAGCTTTTGTGTACGCCCGCCTCCTAGGCAGTTCCTGGCCCTTAAAAAGGTCACAGTGAGCATAGCTCGTCTCTATGAGTCTTATTGAGCCCACAGAACCAGTGGGGCCAAGATGCTTAAAGGGCGGCGCTATACTCCTAGAATCTGGGGTTACAATATGTAACCAATGTTCTATTTCGTATAGCTCCGCCCTTTAAGCCATCGCCTAATGGATTAAAGGCGGAGCCAGACATAGTCAACGCCACACTGGTTCAGAACTAAACCTGAGCGGACTCAGAGGCTCCGCCTAATAAACCTCTACAGCTGTCGGCGGGCGTAAACATGAGAGAACAGCTGGAGGACATGATGACAGCATATGATCAGCGCATAGCTGATGAGAATCAACCCCAAGGTTGCCTAATATCACGTCCCCGGCTCTCTAGGAGAGATGAGGAGGGGAGTAATAAAATTATTGTGTGGGTTAAATAATAATCAGAGTGATGCGTCGCTCAAAAAACAAAGAATTTTATTACACAATGAATGGATATTTACAAAGAACCAAAAAAAACCAATACTATATTCAAAAAGGAGAAACGAAAAGCGCCACCCCAGAAGGGGTGGGAAGAAAACCGAGAATAATAAATGTATAAATACAAAAGGGGAGATCCGAGGTCGACGTCTAAAGCCGGTCTGAAGTCAAAATACCAAATAGTCTTAATCCTAAATCCAAATTCCAAAACGAGTCAAACACCGAAGTCTACCGAGCAAAACGAGTTAAATAGCAAACGAGGAGAAGAGAGCAATACAATCTCAGCTGAGTCTATACCACCCTTGGACCTTCTCCTTGAATGAGACCAAGAGGGCAGCTTTTAACAGCTGAGCCATGATTAGGAGCGACTGGAGACACCTGGTACACCGGGAGACAGGCGAGGCAAAGGCCACTGAGGCCATCTTGTGGCTGAAAAGAGACACGGAACGTAACACCTAGCAACCAGTGGGAGAGAAGTTGTCACAGTCAAGAGGACACAATGTGACGTGATGCGAGGACATGTCAACGAGGGTGTTGAAGAACACAAGGATGACAAAAACCAAACTGCTAAGTTTCTGGTGCGTTAGCACCACATTGGTAACGAGGCTGGTGGACACATCTCTGAGGTAAAACAGGTGGTGAAGACCATGAAGCAGCCGTGCATATGTCTGCTACAGACCTTCCAGCTCGCAATGCCACAGAGGACGAAACCGCCTGATTAGAGTGTACTTTTAAT
This sequence comes from Nothobranchius furzeri, assembly GCF_043380555.1. NCBI lineage: Eukaryota > Metazoa > Chordata > Actinopteri > Cyprinodontiformes > Nothobranchiidae > Nothobranchius > Nothobranchius furzeri. The sequence goes on along the minus strand of NC_091742.1, from coordinate 101,120,589 downwards.
CTGACTGGAGCGTCCAAGCCAGATGAAGCAGAGACAGTTGCGATGACGTCACACAGCCAATGTGAAAGACGCTGAGATGACAGAGGTTGCCCTTTGGAACAATCACTGTAGTGAACAAACCGCTGCTGCGAAGTGTGCAGCTGAGCTGTGCGAGAGACTTAGAGTCTGAGCGTACGCACCGGGCACAGCAGGAGGGATGCAGCATCTTACTCTGACACGAGGGGAAGGAAAACCCCACCAGAGAAATGGTTCAGGAGCTGAAAGAGCTGGTGATGCTCTTTGGGGTAGAACGCTGGGTTTGGGACGGAGAAGGGCTGTATACGCATCATTCCAGTTCCTGAGACAAGATGGCGAGACAGAGAGAGAAGTTACATCACTAATTCTCTTGAATGACATCATTGTGGTTTTGAGGAACAAAACCTTTATTGGAACCTGGTCCAAAGGTTCAGAGGAAGCCTGGGACAGCCCGCGCAGAACCACAGCCAGATCCCAGTGCAGAGTCACACATTCATGTGTCAGCATCTGCAGGAAAGACAGAACGCTGGCTAATGGACAAGAGAGGAGATCAAGTTTCACTCCTCACATTAGCTCTGAAATGCAGCCCATTTGGCAGAATATGAGACACGGTGGATGAAGCGCGAGCGTTCTGAATGGTCTGGATCATGCCGGGTGACAGACCAAGAGACACTGAGCGCAGCCGTTTAGCAGCCAAACCCACAAATGTCGATCCAGGATTGGTGGGTGTCTGACGGCTCCGCCTGCTTGCAGGAGCGCATCCTGCCTTCAAAACAGGCACCACGGATGTGCTGTCTCCAACAGCTGCAGTTCCAGAGACCAAGCAGCCGCGCTGCGTTGAGGGGCTACCAGAACAATTGATAGCTGTTCTAGCCCAATGCACACCAAGAGGCTGGGACTCAGCGGAACCGGGGAAAAATGTAAAGTAGGAGCCTGAGCCATGATTCATGAGCTAAAGTGTGCATACCGAACAGCAATCTCATGTGCAGTCTGCGGAGTGTGTTCTCGCGAGATGCAAGCAGACCCACAGCCGCATCGCCAAAACTCCCCCAATATGAGACACGAGATCGGGGTGGTGACGCCACTCCAAGTGACGTGGGCCACCTCTGGACATGATGTCTGCTTCAACATTCAAAATGCCCAGGCTGCAAACTGCTTTTATAGACAGAAGGTGTGTGTGAGCCCAGCACAGAAGCGTTCTGGCTACCCACAGAAGTGCAGCTGGGCGAACCCCGCCTTGGCGGTTCACATATGCGACTTGGTTGTCCGAGTTTACAACAACATTGAGGATTGGCTCAGAGGTGCAAAGTGGAGAATCGCTTTGTGGATCATCAGGACTTCCAACACATTTATATGTGCATGAATTCGTGGAGGCCAGCTGTCGCCCACTGAATGGGACGAACACATAGCCCCCACCCATCCTGACAGAATTGAGACATGGGAGGCCACGCAGCCAAGCGGGACTCCTCTTCTCAGGGTCTGGGGACTCCCAGATGTTGCAGATCCCTCCTCACCGAGGGAGGAACGGGCAACATACAACTCTTGTGGTGGATCAGGCGAACCTTCAGACGTCTGAGCCAACGCTGAATGCGTCTCATCATGCTCATAAGTCTAATGACTGTCAGTGTCGTCACAGAGAGACGTGTGCACATGTGCCTGAGCATCGCAGTTAAGTCCATAATTACGGACTGCGACAAGTGCTCTTTCATGATCCCGGAGTTCAGTTCCACTCCCAAGAATCACGCGAGGAGTCACCAAACTTTCCTCTCTGTTTATGGAAAATTATATTTTCAAAATAAAATGCAACGTTGCGATGTCATATATAACTTACGTCAGCACGTGTGACCGAACAGCTTTGTTTACCACCAGTTTCGTTCGAGAGGTGCAAAGGTGTTTTTCCTCGCAGGGGTTGTGATCTCTCGATGAGGAAGGATGGCGGAAATCTCGAGGAAATTCGTTGTCTCGCGAGAGTGTCGAAGTCTCGAGGGATTTTAGAATCTCGAGAGGCGCGGCGAGGAAGCTGTGCCGTGGCCAAGACACTCCCGGTGTGAAAAGGACCTCTGTGAAGTTCGCGAGTGAGCCGCTCCGCTGATGCTTGCAGTGTGAAACCGGGGTTAGTGAAGCTTGGGTCTTGTGCTGCTACAGCTTCTTCCTCCAGGGTCATGGACCTGAGAATCAGCTCTTTCAGGGGGAGAATCGTGGATGAGGTGGGAATGGTATCCCTGCTCAGAGGTGTGTCTGTTTTCCGTGGACTTTAACGAGTAGTTCTGACAGTCTTTGCTCAGCACCACCCAACAGTAGCATGTTCTCCTTGGTAGACTTCAGGTCTTTCTCCAGCAGAGCAGAGTAGATGGCAGGCTGCATCATGAGTCATTTGTGGTTTGGCAAGTTTAACATCTCGCTTTACAGCACGTGGCTGGTCGTGGTGATTCTCTTCCATCTTCCCAAGGAGGCGGGACACTTGGCTGACTGACACGGCCTTGTTAGCTGCTACATGTACAACATGCACGAAGCAGCCCAGCGGTGGTCCGAGCCCAGCCGTCTCGCCAACAGCAGTCACACTGTTGGCTGTTGTCACTGGGATGTCAGAGTAGGTCTTTCCAACTTCCTCTCAGCCACTGCTGCCCTCCGTTCATCAGCCAAGGCTCTACCACAGGGGTGAGGTAGCTTAGCAGTACAGAGGTAATGTCCAGCCGTCTGTGGTCAGCCTGAGGCTAGCCAAGTCATCCTCGGTACTTTTGCATGCTGTGTTGTTATTTTGGTGGTGAAATGTTGGCGGGAGGACAGCACGTAAGGTAAATCTAACGTTTTTATCGTGTACTGAAACCCAGCGCCTCAAACTGCAAGGCTTTACAGAAAAACACGTCGACAGCGTGGCTATGGAAGAATTTAAATGCCACAAATTGAGCACTTGAATTTTCAATTTTTAGAGCAGAATTTCATATCAAGAGACCAACTTTTTAATTTCAGAATAAAATTTTATATTATTGCTCTCAAAACTTGTAATGCTTGCACTTAACATGTCTGCTCTCTTTCAAATATACTCTGTTCTCCTTCAAATCTTTGTTTCTGCGCTCAGATTTAACCTTCTTACACTGGTGTGGTCTTCTCACGTGAAAACTTTTTCTCTGCACCGATCAAAACTGCTCCCACAAGTCTGTCCCCTGCTCTCATGGATTTTTTTCTGCTCGCTCTGAAAACTTGGAAGTATATCTCCTAGCAACCGCTCAGCCAATAGGAGAGCTTTATGGAACTGGGCGGTGAGAAACGTCTTGGGGTTCGCTCGATTTCAAAGCGGGTTCTCCCATAGATATGAATACGTAGACGCCCTTGCACCATGTGCCTCAAGGTGGTGCTCCAACCAAAATGCACCAAGGACATGAGAATCCTGCATATAATTTCATTCATCAATGTGTTTGATCTCTTAGGAATTAAAACACAAGCTGAATAGCAAAAGCCTTTAATTCCTAAATGTGTAGTTTATCAATGCTACAATGAGCTTGTTTATGTAAGGTTTCTCTATTGGAGCATCCAATAGAGTGTGAGGGGCCACAGATCTGGCCCCCCAAAGATGTGTAGGAGATGGAAGGAGCTCCAAGTCCCAGAGATCCAGGCGCTGCCCCAGAGCACAGGAACCCCAGAGTGACTGCGACCAGAAAAGCCCCTTCCCCCCTCGAGAGGCGCAGAGAATTGCCCCGGGGGGCCACAACCAGCAGCCGGCAGAGTCCCGGGAGATATCAGCGGCAAGCCCACAGGCCCGCCTGCAGCCTCCTAACCCCTAGACGGCCGAGCCCGGAACCCAGCAACCCGGGACCCAGGGGCAACCACCCCCGCCGGGGACCCAGCAGAGCTCAGGGACCCAGACCCCACCAGGCAGCCACCAGGATTGATCAGGCAGATGCCAAAAATCTTAAACCACTTGACCCGGGAGCCACCAACACTCAGGCAGACCAAGGCACCGCACTCAACACCAGGTGTGGCAGGGGGAGGGGAGACGAAGATCTATATCATCAAGAGAAGTTCCAGGAGAGGGGAGGAGTCAAAGGCCCCACCTGACATATACAGTCATACACAAACACAGTCAGACACTCCCTCCCTCATGCTCACACATGCACATACAACCCAAGACTTACAAAAATGCACGCCGGACACCCACTCATGCTCCCCATACACACCCTATTCACTCTGGTCCCGGTACTGCTGCACATGGGGTACAACCATCACCGGTAACCAGAGTTTGACCCTTTCTGATGGGGTGCTGATGTGCAGGCTCCCCTGCAATGTTCTGGGAACATGTATCTTGAGAGCAGAGCCGGATTAACGCAAAGGCAAAGTAGGCACGTGCGTAGGGCCTGATTGGCTGGATGGGGCCCAGACAGAGGAACAAAATTAAAAATAAATAAATTAAAAATTAAATGTACACATGTCCTATGATAGAATTTGTAGCTAGGTCTCCTATCTACAATTTGTTTCAATATTTATTAATTAACTAAAAATAGTGACAATGTTTATCTTAACCATAGACCGCTTCATTGGCTACGTCACACCTCTGGGGTCCACGGACAAGTATACGCGTCTTTTGAACAGGTCTGATTTGGGACGCTGTAGCAGCAAGACTCCGCCTCCCTGAGTTTCGGTTTCAATTCGGCTTTAAAAAGGAGATTATAAACGACACCCCAGTTTTTAAATTTTGTTAATAGGCAACGTAAAAGCGGAGTTATACTAAACTAAAAAACAACCTATTTTTACACAATCTGATAACTTGTCAAAACAGCGGTTTAGTAATCTGTGAGCGGGAATGTGCTTGTGAACATTAAAAACCCACAAAAACACGAGATCCTTTTGCTGTTGGTGGAAGTCTCACATATTCAGTTGATAAAAAGTATCATTATGTAGCTGAGAGAGAAAGGAAGGCCGCACGAGTAACCAGATGTGCGCAAAAAGGAGCCGCTTCACGAGGAAAGTAGTGGCGCGAACGGAGTAACAACAAACAATTAGACAGATATTGACGGTAAACTTCATATTTTGGAGCGATCCGGACAGATATATTGTCTCTGCAGTTTAGTAGGCTGTTATTAGGCTTATATAAATGATGATGAGAAGGATAAATGTCCACCAGGCAGTTCAGATAGTACGGCTGTTTTTTGAACTGGAAGCAGAGGAAGTGGACGGAGACTCACAGCCGGAGTCTGAGGCAAACAGCGAGGATGTTGATGATGATGTGGCAGATCCATCCTTCCTCATAGAAGAGTTGGACCATGATGAGGTAGAGGATGAAGGAAGAGATCCAGCTCCTCAGAGATCCAACAAGAGGAGTGGGCGGCGCCGCGCAGCTGTCAGATCTCGGCGTGAGACAGAGCCACTCCCCACTCCAAAATCCATGTACATTATTGCCAAATTAATAAAACAAGTATAAATTCAGATAGTCCAGGTTGTCCTGAAAATAATGATACCCCATAAGGCAATATTTATTGTTTTTATTAGAAAATACAAAAGACAAACCAAAATGAGTCAAAAACGGTGATTTACACTCTGGATCCCAGAGAGCTAATAATTTTTTTAAATGAGTTATTTGCTATATTTAGTCATATTTTTTATAAATGTACAGTCTAGATTACCAGTCTAAATGATAAAAAACATTCGTCATAAATGTTTGTTGGTTTCACAGTAAAATAAACAACTTTTTTCCTATTCAGATTTTATGTTTTTGAGTGATTTAAGGTCTAATATGCAACCCCTTTATGTCCAAATATAAAAAATAAGTATAGATTCATAAAGTCCAGGTTGTGCTGAAAAGATTGATACCACATAAGTTAGTGGTTATGGTTTTTATTCTGGAAATACAAAGGAAAACTGACGGCAAATTACACCCTGGACCCCAGAGGGTTAAGGCGCCACCCAATGAAGGACGTCAGAGAAGCGGTCAGAGTCAGAGCGGGACACAACAAAGCTAGCAGGTGTTTTTGAGTAGGCTAACTTTCACGATGCTTTCGGGTGTGGCAAAACGTAAAAAAAAAAAGAAGAGGAACTAAAGAAGAGACAGCGGGGGGCCTTACAGAAGTTTCTGTCGGGCTGCTCGGGCAGCCGTCCGACAGCTGTGAACCTGCTCGAGTCAGCAGAGCCAGAGGCCAGGCCCGAGCAAGACCCGGAGGAGACACGACCCGAAGACGCGGTGGAAGACGTGGTGGAAGACGCTGTAGCGCCAACGCCGTCAACATCAACGTCTTCACTGAAGGACAAACTGGAAGAACAGCAGCCAGCCAGATGTGAGCCCAATATAGTCTTACAGGAGCCTCTAGACCCAGAGAGGGTGTTAACAACTAGCTACCCATCTGATCCTGCAGTGGTACCAAACTGATGACACGATGCGCGAGTACTTTGCACTAAATCACCCTCTCAAAATATTGGATATCTCTGCATGACAGAGGAAATCTGGAGACATAAACCGAAGCTTAACCAAGGAACATTCCTTCAGACGTGTTTCTGCTGTGATTGAGGCCTGTGATGCTGGAAGGCTGAAGATTATCCTGGAGTGGAGAATGCTAAATGGTTTCCTTGGTAAGTGTTGCTGGTTTTATTAATTATTTTAAAATAATTTTATTAATGTTCAAATAGCAAAACAATAAGTTCACACTCAGAAAATTCACACAGAATTTCTGATTCAGCAGAGGCAACAACAGCCTGAATGAGCATAAAGCAAGATCAAAACTTAAGATAACATTTTCATTTTATTAAAATACTTTCTTTAAGATTATAGATTGTATGAAATTTATACTGTAATAATTTAAGCTGCGTGTTTATAGTTTGTTTTTGCGCCTTTAAAACATGCTTCAGTCCATTCAAATTAATCTATTTATTCTTGAATGTCTTTCCACCATCATGTGATTAATTTGTCAACATTTATAAATGTTGTAAGCTATTGTATTTAGCAGAAAATATTTTAATTAAATGTAGTGATTAAATATAAACAGAGCAAATAAGAGACACATATTTGCTCTGTTTACATAGTTTAATGACACCTAGTGGTTATTTACTGGTACCGCCTTGACAATGACACTTCCAATCGATAAGATGAGGATCATTTATTAGCATTTAATACAGCTGTGTAATGACGTATACATTATTAATATTAAAAAATTGTCTGATAGAATGTTTTACATACAACACATGACTTATTTTGGCATACAAACAACCAATTTGTAACCAAAGACTAGGCTACGTAAAATGTGAATGAACTTTTATAAGTAAATTTGGTAAGTTTCAGATTTCAATTCATTAAATAACATCGATGGAGGGGGGGGGGGGGGGGGGGGGCTAAAAATGCAGCCTGCCTAGTGTAGTCCATTTATTTAATCCGGCTCTGCTTGAGAGAAGACGCGTTCTGGGTAGAAAGATTTTGGTTTGCAGATAAACTAAAGTTGTTTTTATTAAAGAGCATTTAGACGCAATCTTGTGTTCTACCTCACCGTTCAGACGACCCTCTGTTCAGATCCGGAGGTCAAGGGAGGATTTTGATCAGCCTCTGGGTACTCAGTCCGGTAGGGAAGACCAGTGGTACCGACTCTCTGGTCCTAGAGATGCTGCAGGCACACAGGTGTGGAATTGATTTGCATCTGAGCAGATTCTTAAGGACTCTTGTAGCGTCAGCTTTGTTCTGCAGGTGTTGTTTGTTGTGGCGTAGCAATTCTACCAGCGTGACAGAGATCACTTGTTGGTTAAAGAGCGCTGGGCGGCCGTCCCACTTCTCTAGAACTCACTCGCTAAATGCAGAGAGTTCTGTTTTATAAGCTGGGCATTTCCTGGTCTACGAATCAGGTTTTGACATGTAAATTTAACATACCTCAGAAACACGCCTTCCCTGAAGATAGGAAGCTCTCGTGGATGAGAAAAGAATCATGTGAGTGCAGTTAACCTTAACCTGATTACTGTGTCCTGTATGATTGTGTATAAGTGCACATGAGGCTTGTCATAGTTAACATTACTGATGATCATAAACAATAATTATTATTAACCAAAGACTAATAATTCATTTCAGTAATTAAACACAGTTATAATGAACCATGATGATTATTTATGAACATTGTAATAGACAGTGAAAAAAAGTTTATTAAAAATGATTCTTTTAAATCTTGAAGTGTCCTTCATCTTGCGGATGGAACAGCAGTCGGATAAAGGCAGTCAGATTAAAGGGGTGGTTGACCGACATTCAGTCTCCTGTGAAAGAAACACTGTAATCGTCATAGCAGCCAGGATCAAGGTGACCCAGGCTGTGTCTCTGACCTGAGGGTCAAGAATCAGGCCATTCAGTGACGCTACGCCTTTGTACACTTTAGCTGAATATTACATAAGAATTGTTTCTAACTGGAATGTGTTTTTTAAAGCTCAATGATGATGTGATGCAGTCGCCACTGTACAGAGGAGCATCTGTGACACTTGGACAAACCGTTCCTCTTCTGATGACCTTTGTACTAAATGACAGAAATGAACTTTATTACATACATCCTGGTTCTTTGTGCAGGCATTCCAAACCACATGTGCACCTCAGGGGGAATAAAGAAAATTACCTTGATAGCAGATTCTGCTGCCAGGCCTGTGTCTACACTCTTTGGGGAGATCAAGTTCCTTTCATCTGTTAGATCAATTGTGATCAGCTGCAGGGGTGTGAGGTCCTCGGTGAGTTCTCGTTGAACGAACTGCCTCAGTAAACTCTTAAAATGGTAAAACAAGCCGCTAATAATCCAGCAATTTACACAAATTCACCAAATGCAGTCAACTGTATAAAATATTTTATGATCATTACCATCAGCAGCTCAGTCAAATATCTGGCCAAGAAGGGCAACACTGGCTCATCAGTTTGGAATTTTGTCAAGAAGGGGTTGAAAGTTCTTGAATTTGCCAGAAAGAACTGGAGTTTTGCAATAATGAAAGGATCCTTTTGTGCAGCTACTAAGGTGTCATATGAAGCTGTGCAGGGGACTGGAACCTTCTTTTTCTCTGCAGCTTCCACATATGTCTTCAGCAGTGGCCAAACTTCAACTGCCCTTTCCGCCACTGGAACGTTCTCCACCCACCTATGGGGGGTAAGGGAAAGCAGGAGGACCCTGTCAGGCTGGTGAAATCTTCTCTCCTGGCAGGAACGTTATGAAAGAGGAAGTGCATGGCTCGCAGAAGTTTTTCCCAGTTGCCACATAGTAAAGCCTGCCTTTAAAGCGTTGTGGACGGTGTGAAGTCCACAGCTTCCAACAGTGACATCCTGGACGCCTCCATAGAGCTCTGCATGTTCTTTTTGGAGTAGATCCACCAACTTGAAACTCACATTGGGGCCATCCATTCCAACTGAGAAAGTTGCCTCATATTCAACCGTGTGACACATTCCTGTGAATCGACACCAGGAGGAAATCTGTGTTAAGTTATCAGACACAGTAAAATAGATCTCAACACTCGCTGCATTATCTTGTGCATCACATAAGCAAAGGTTGAGAGAAAGTGACAGAGTCCAGTTTGGGATTAATTACTACTAGAATATGTTCGACATGACCAAAAGCATAATACTCATGGTGACTTGGCTCATGGCTCAACGTTGCCAGTCAGTATCAGTGTTAGTGTTTTTACCGGACCGTTGCACCTGTATTAATTGTTGGGCTTTTCAATAATAATTAATCTGCCATATATCTTTTATACTTGCCTGATTTGTATGGTTGTTAATCTGGCCCATGTCAATGCATGTTTTTAAAAAGCATCATTTGCTAAGATTTTGTTATACATTTATTCTTTTTTCAGTCTTGCCCCGTGTTAAGTGTTATGTTCTGATGTTGTGTGTTTATGTGTATATGTGAGGTCTGTTCTTTATATGGGCATGGAAAAACGGAAGTGACGTATGTGTGTGTGTAACCTTTGACCTGTGACATTAGTCAATAAAAGCGAGCTCCTGGCGAAAGATGGGCGTGTGAGCGGTACCCGATGTGGTGGACTGGCCGTCTGACGCCGAGCTCTAAAACGGTGAATCTTTGAGTCCGTGTGAGTTTCACGAGTTAACCTCCATTGCTGCAACACTTACTTCAACTTACGTCTTGATTCCGCTGTGTTGAAAGACATCGGCTAACAGGTTATGGGCCCAGATGCTTCAAGACGGAGAAGATTGTAAGTTAAGCTAACTGCAGCCATGAGTCAGAAACGAGAATCAAACTCTCGCTGGTCAAGGCTGGTGTTCGATGGGGATGAGGACAAATATGAGCTGTGGGAAACAAAGTTCCTAGGCCACCTACGTCTACAAGGTCTGAAGGACGTGATCTTAAAGTCTGACGAGGACGATGATGATGAGGAATACACGGATAAAAACGCTGAGGCATACGCGGAGCTGATCCAGTTCCTGGATGACAAGAGCCTGTCCCTGGTGGTGCGTGACGCCACTGACGATGGGCGGAAGGCTCTCCAAATATTAAGAGACTACTACGCCGGGAAGGGGAAGCCCCGGATCATAAGTTTATACACGAAGCTGACGTCGCTATTGAAGGGCGACGGTGAAGGCGTGACGGACTACGTCCTGAGGGCGGAAGCCACCATTACTGCTCTGAGGAGTGCGGGTGAGTCTTTGAGTGATGGCTTACTCATCGCTATGGTCATGAAGGGACTACCAGAGTCGTTCAAACCCTTCATTGTACATGTCACTCAAAGTGAGACAACTATGACTTTTGCTGACTTCAAAGTAAAATTGAAGAGTTATGAAGACACTGAGAAAATAAGAGTTGCAGCAGTAGCAGGAGGCGATAATGTGATGAAAGCACGAATTCAGACAAAAACTACGAATGCACCGCCAGATGTGGGAAGTTGGAGAACTGTTGATGCTGATGTGATCTGCTACAAATGTGGTCAGAAAGGACATAAAGCTAAAACCTGCTACCGAAAGAGATGGTGTTACTACTGCAAAAGTAACACACACCAGACTGCAGCATGCAGAAGGAAACCACAAGAGGATGTGGCTCGGGGAGCAGCTGATGAAGACGACGACAAGGAATTCGTATTTCGACTGAGGGATGAGGATCAGGAAATCCAGACGAATAGCCGGGTTACAGGATTGATGGTGGACACAGGAGCAACATCACGTATCATCACCAACTTGGATAACTTCCGGAGATTCGATCAGGACTTCAAGCCTAAAACCCATCACATCGAGCTGGCTGATGGAACGAGATGCAAGGGCGTAGCAGAGAAAAGAGGAGAAGCTGTGGTTACTCTGACAGACAGCAGAGGACGACGACACCGAGCAGTGCTTAAGCATGCGCTGTACATCCCATCTTATCCACAGGACATCTTTTCAGTGAAGACAGCCACTAGTAATGGAGCAACAGTTTGTTTTAAACAGGGTGAAGACGTGCTGAAATGTGCTGACGGAACCCGATTTCCCATCATAGAGCATAACCGACTGTACTTTCTACAGACTGTGAGTAATGATCAATGTAACGCCTCGTACGGCATACAAACTTGGCATGAAATCATGGGTCATTGTAATTATGATGATTTAAGGAGACTACAAAACGTTGTTGATGGGCTGAATATCAAAGAAATGAACGATAAACAAAAAGGTCAATGTGAAACATGTATTAAAGGGAAATTCATTCAAGTGAGAAACAGAAAACCAGATGCTAGAGCTAAAGCAGTATTGGAGCTGGTCCACACAGATTTAGCTGGACCGATTAGCCCTGAGACTAAGGAAGGCTACAGGTATGCCCTATCATTCACTGATGATTATTCTGGAGCTGTTTTTATATACTTCTTAAAACAGAAGAGTGACACTGCAAAAGCAGACACGGCTCCATACGGCAAGGTTTTATGTATAAGATCAGATAACGGCACAGAGTTCACAGGACAGGGCTACCAAACGGTGTTGACTAGAAATGGGATAAGACACGAAACTTCAGCCCCATATTCGCCTCATCAGAATGGCACAGCAGAAAGAAGCTGGCGGACTCTTTTTGACATGGCGAGATGCATGTTGATAGATGGTAATTTGCCTAAAACTTTGTGGGTTTATGCTGTGCAGGCAGCAGTCATAACAAGAAACAGGTGCTTTAACAACCGCACCGGTCAGACCCCCTACCAAACGATTCGTGGTAAACAACCTGATCTATCTAGAATGCATAAGTTTGGTAGCAAGTGCTATTCATACAAACAGGTGAAGGGTAAACTAGATTCGAGATGTGAGGAGGGACTTTTTGTAGGATATGACAAAAACAGCCCTGCCTACCTGGTTTACTATCCACCAACAGGACAGGTGCAAAAGCACAGGTTAGTGAGATTCAGTACGAGAACAAGGCAGGAAACACAAACAAACATGGCACCAGAAGATGAGGATGAGTTAGATACATACCCCCAAACCAGAAAAGGAGTGGCTGAGACTGCAGAGATGGAACCAAAACGGGATCCAGTCACCAAACCAGAGGACAGCAGTCAGATTAGCCCTAGCCTTGATGCAGAGCAAGCTGCAGCCCGTTACCCCACTAGGATAAGAAAAGGACCAAGCTATCTGCAGGATTATGTGACAGAGGAGGAATCTGATGATCAAGCTTCAATAAACATTGATCACTGTTACAGACTTCTATGTAATGTACCTTTAACATATGAGGAAGCTGTACACTCCCAAAACGCTCAGGAATGGAAAGATGCAATGGAGGAGGAGATGTCATCCTTAAGAGAAAATGACACATTCACTCTAACAATCCTGCCTGAGGGCAAGAAAACAGTGGGAGGTAAATGGGTGTATGCATTAAAGAGGGATACAGAGGGAAAAGAGAGATTCAAGGCAAGATACGTAGCTAAAGGATTTACGCAAAAGAAGGGCATAGACTACGAGGAAACATTCTCACCAACTGCAAACCTAACAAGCATACGAGTGTTGATGCAAAAAGCAGCCCAAGAAAACCTGATTCTACATCAAATGGATGTGAAAAGTGCTTATTTACGTGCTCCAATAGATCAAGAGATACACCTAGAACAACCCAGAGGTTATGAAGAAAGGTCAGAAAAGGACAACATGGTGTTAAAATTAAACAAGTCGATATATGGTCTCAAACAAGCTGGTCGAAACTGGAACCACACATTGCATGTTTTCCCATATAACAGTAACTTCGTACAGAATCCTGTAGACAGTTGTGTGTATACCAGACAATCACATAATGACAAAATCATACTCATCATATGGGTGGATGGTCTGATTATTGCAGCCACAGAGGAGAAAGTACTAAAAGAGATCAAAGAAACCTTAACTTCAAGATTCAAAATGAAAGACTTGGGACAACTGACCTATTTTCTAGGCATTGATTTTAAGCTGGATAAAGACTATATTAAGATGACACAAACAAGATATGTAGAAAGGATCCTAGAAAGGTTTGACATGCAGAACTGCAAGCCTAGATCTACTCCCTGTGAACAGAAGCTAGACTACAGTGGTGATTCTAAAAAGATGGACAATGTGAAGAAATATCGGGAGGCTGTTGGCAGTTTTATTTACTTGGCTACATGTACCAGACCTGATTTAAGTTTTGTCGTGAGTAAACTGTCACAATATTTTTCAGAACCTACAGAGCAGCAGTGGGTCACAGTCAAACACGTGCTAAGATACCTGAAAAGTACCTCCAGTAAGGGGTTGTGCTACAGGAAAAGCGAGGAGGAGAAACTTGGACTACATGCATATAGTGATGCAGACTGGGCTACTGATGTAAATGATCGTCGCAGCACATCAGGTTATTGTGTAAGTCTCTGTAAAAACGGACCAGTCGTCTCATGGAAAACAAGAAAACAACCCACTGTCGCTCTATCAACATGTGAGGCTGAATACGTAGCACTAGCGGCCACTGTGCAGGAGTGTTTGTATCTGATGCGTTTTCTGAGGTATCTTGATGGATGCGAATACTCGAGTACACAGGTGTATGAGGATAACCAAGGGACAACTGCAATAGCTAACAACCCCGTACAAAGACAAAGATGTAAACACATCGATATACGGTATCGTTTTGTAAGATCAACCGTAAGGGATGGATTATTATGTCTGAGCTATTGTCCAACCGACCAAATGGTTGCAGATGTCATGACAAAACCCGTTACAACCTGCAAGCTTGTCAAGTTCAACCACTTTATGTTTGGTCCAGATTTTTAATGCTTCTGAGAGACAATGGGACTACAAAACCTCAGAACAAGTGGGAGTGTTAAGTGTTATGTTCTGATGTTGTGTGTTGATGTGTATATGTGAGGTCTGTTCTTTATATGGGCATGGAAAAACGGAAGTGACGTATGTGTGTGTGTAACCTTTGACCTGTGACATTAGTCAATAAAAGCGAGCTCCTGGCGAAAGATGGGCGTGTGAGCGGTACCCGATGTGGTGGACTGGCCGTCTGACGCCGAGCTCTAAAACGGTGAATCTTTGAGTCCGTGTGAGTTTCATGAGTTAACCTCCATTGCTGCAAGACTTACTTCAACTTACGTCTTGATTCCGCTGTGTTAAACGACATCGGCTAACACCCCGGTACACAACTTGTTTACAGAAAAGACTAAAACTAGGGCTGGGACAATAAGCAATAAATCAATAAATCAATTCATTGTACGACAGATGAAAATGAACTCAAAAATGTTTTCTGCCTCAATATGTGGAGATTAAAAATGTACAACTCTAATATTAATATTTATTATCATTATTGAAGTGCAGTTTTGGTTGTTGACACTGGAGAGGCCATTGTGTTTATTGTTTTGGAAAGACAGGGTCTATCCTGCTGTCTGTGGTGCAACATTTTCTAAAAGAGAGTGAGAGTACCATTTTATTTTGTGTGTTTGTTTTATTTGTTTAGAATTTTAATGCTATTATAACCCTGATATACTGCAAACACATTTGCTTTCAATTGGTAATTCAGCAATTCAATTATTCAGCCCCCCCCCCCCCCCCCCCCCCAAAAACAACAAAACCCGAGCCAAATATTACATTTCTATGACTGTGATGGGTTGTTAGAAATGAACAAAATACTAAAACATGATTGTCTTGTACCTTGGAGCTATACCCCACAGGTAAATAAATGTTGGTGGGCCTGCAGGTTTCATTCAAGTGACACGGTCGTCCTCCCAATATCGAACATGAATGTCGAGCTCTTTCTTCTTTGATGCCTGATTGAGGCTCTCATCGAACATCAACACGAATGGCCCAGCCTTGTTGATGCCATCAACAAGCTGTTTTTTGAAGAACAATGCTAATGCAAATCTGATGATGTACCCGGTTTTGTCTTTACCACACGTGAATGACTTTGCGATGTCAGAGTCAGGAAACATTTCTTTAAACAACTCCGAAATCCCTTCATTGAGTGGTGTTTAACAGCACTGTTCAGACACCACAGAGCCTCCGCAGTGTTGGTGTGACGCCCATGACCACCCAAAGGGCAGACATTGCTGGAGCCATAGCGCTGGCCGGTAGGCTTACCGTGGCACTACTTTGCGGTGGTGGCGGTGGAGGTGCAGCCGTACAGACAGCTGAGGGTGGTAGAATTAATTGGTCTCTCCCAGCATGTATTCCATTTTTATGTTTAGTGGACTGCATATGCGAGCAAAGTGCGTTAGCTCCCATCCAGTTGACATAGATGTTTTATTTACACACGGAACAATACACCTGCCTGTTATTACCTACTACAGGTCTGAGCCAGTCCTTAAACGCTGGGTCATCCACCCAGCTAGCAGAAAACTTGCATTTGCCCATGAAGACGATGATGGTTGTCCACTCATAGAAGATATGCCTTGAGGTAAGTCTAAAATTAAACGTAAGCCAGCCACGTCTGTTCAGCGGTTCAGACAGTTGACCGCGCGGCCTGAAATGATGCCGAACGACCACTGAACATGACGTCATCATTATGTGACCGGATATGCTAAAGCCCCGCGAACTTAAGCATATAATAGAATTTCATTCAGAATACGACACCTGATAGTCTGGAAAAAAAAAACTAATTTGGAAAAAAATAATACCTCTGAGACTAAATTTAACACTTTAACGGCCTTAAATTTGACTATTTTTATTAATCACTTTTTAAGACTTTTTAAAACCCTGTGGACACCCTGATGTCAGAAGGAGAGAAAACATGCAGTCACTGCACAAGGAATCAGTTCTGGAGGTCGTACACCACCTCCTGTACCCAGGCAGAGGCGGTTGAACGTAGACCGGCGAATGATTGTGTAATCTGAACCAGTATCCAGGAGGGCATTGCACCGGGGCGTATGGCCCACTTGCACGCACGCCGTAAGCTTTCCGGCTCTCCCATGAGACAGGAGGTGTCCCAAGAACAGTTTGGCAGATTCAACACCGGGGGCGCTGGACCATCGTTACCTGAGGATGAATCAGTCATCAGTTCAGCTGGAGCAGAGATTTGGTCTACTTCCTGGAAATCAGAGTCAGAGGACTTGTTATCTGGCTGCAGTGTCTTTCCCACATCTGGAAGCAGATCAGCAGAGGAAACACTCAAAACCTTCCCAAAATAGGAATCATTCTCCATAGCCTGGACCCTGTCGTCCAGATTTTGGAGTTTCTGGTTTATATTGGAGAGCTGCTGCTGAATGTCTCCTTTCATTTCAGTTAGAAAATCCATCAAAAGTTTATCTCTATCAACAGCCATCTTGGAGATGCCACAGAACGCTCAATTTTGTTTTGAATTCAGTGTAAATTGGATTTAATAGCTTTTGTAGAAGCTGCTGGATTAAAACACGCCAGTAGATGGCGGTATCGGATTGAGGAAGGAGTCTGGTCAGAGGGGAAGTGCCACGAAGCTCTTCCTGTCCCCTGAAGCCTTCAAAATAAAAGGACTAGCTTGTCAGCTGGTCTTTTAGAATTATCGGCATGAAATCAACGATATTTAAAACCACAAAGTCAATCCTGGAGGGATTTGAGTGGAGACGCTGGTTCGCTGCGGCAGATTGTTGGTAGAACCTGAAGAAGCTTCAGTGTCTTATATCTGCGCTCAAACAGCTAAATGCTAAATATAGCTACGTAAGCGTCAGGCCGTGATCAGTTGATCAGACGTGTAGGTAATAATTCACAAGGGAAATAACCTCTTCGACTACGGCATGCGTTTGAAAGGTTCTCGGTTATGTCGGTAAAGCGTTTAATCTAGCAGAATTCTTGTCGCTACTCCCCTTCCGTGTTATGGCCTGAGACTGGTGTTGCAGCCAGGGGAAGCCTACAGGTATTAAATGCGTGCTCTGAGTCGGTCAGACGACTCAGCTTCAGGTTGCTGCCTGGCAAAATCCGTTATTAAGCTTTGGAAAACATCCGGTATCACGGCGGATAACCAGCGGACTAACCTCGGTTGATCAGACCTCGGTTAAAACTGATTAGCTCTGGTGCTAAATCAGACATGACTTCAGTGCTAAGTGGATCAGCGTTTCCTGTCCATGTAACACAAGCCTACAACCGTGACAAAACACATTCAGATGAACACACTAATGTGACAAAATGACACTCTTACTTCTAGGAGAGTAGTTGAAAGCAAACGCTTGATGATACAAACTTGGCACCAAATAGGTTCTCACATTGTCTCCTCCGGAGAGGAAGTTACGAAGAGGCACCCTTCAAAATAAAACCTTCCCTTGCCGTCGGCTTGGAAGAGGAAAAAGAGAGGAGGTGCACAGCTCAGCTTTTAATGGATGAGAGAATTACCACAAAGTGTAAATTGATATAAGACTGGCTGGTTCGCCATTAAATGTAGCATTGGCAAATGGATGACATTTATTTGTTATGGCCAGGAAGATGTAATATTCTATATAAATATAAAATATTAACCTGCTAGGTCTTTATTGTAATTATTTAGAAGATTCTAGGTTTTAATTCAGAAGATCTAGGTTATTTGCTTTTTCAGTGATCCACCACACTTCGTGTTACTTCAAGAAAGAGGCAGGTTTATAAAAGAAAGAATTTATTTTGCAAACAATTAAAACATGACTAATTAAGTATCTACTGTGAGTGGATGTAACTAAACGTGATGAAGGAACCTATGTGTGAATGCGATGTCAGTCAGAGCTTCCTTATCAAAGTAAGCTGAGTTCTGGTGAAAAAAGTTTGGTTTGCTCTAAGCTATAAAGTTATCATCAGAAGAACATCAGACGCTATCTGTCATGTCTACTTCACCCAATTTTGAGAGACCCTCTTGGTGGAACCGAAAGTCGCAGGGGTCGGCTGACCGCTGGCACCGGAGGGCGGTAGAATACCGTGGTACCGACTCTTCAGTCCAGAGATGTCTCGGGCCACAACAGCTGGATGGAACCGTGCGTCTGGCGGGCTCTTAAGGAGTCTAACGATAACAGGTTTGTTCTGCAGGAACTGTTCGCTCATCAGCTTTGCAGGTGCAAATAGGTTTTGACGACGTATCAAAATCTTTGATGGTGAAAGAGGTTTGCTACAGATGGCCGGCCTGAAGCGATTCTCTAGAACTGTTGACTCACTCAGGATGATCCAGTTTTAAGGTTTTGATGTTATGATTTGCACAGCCAATCAGAGGCTGACAAGTTTGAGAGACGTTACCAAGACAACTCAGAAACACGCCTTCTTGATACAGGATGTTCTGACTGGTTTAATACCATGTGTTGAAGTTTAACTTAACCTTACTTGTTATTGCGTGAGTGCAGATGTGAGGACCTCGTCGTCTAAACATGAACACATGGCAGGTTCTAGTAGACTAGCATAACATAACATCCAGTCAGTGAGCACAGATTAATGAAGCATTTCATTATAGTACAATTATTACAAGTAGTAATAAACAAAAGTTTATTTAATGATTATCTAGATTATAAGTCATGGAAGTAGTTCATATTGATTTAGGAAATCATTCTCGAATTTAGCAACAGATTATTATCCAGCTTGTCTTGGATGGGCTGCATGGTGGCGCAGTGGTTAGCACTGTTGCCTCGCAGCACGAAGGTCGCAGGTTCAAAACTCAGCTGCGGCCTTTCTGCGTGGAGTTGAGTGTTCTCCCCGTGCATGCGTGGGTTTCCTCCGGGTACTCCGGTTTCCCCCACACATCACAACATGCCCTATAGGTTATAAATTGTAAGTCGCTTTGGATAAAAGCGTCTGCCGAATAAACAAACATAATAAACATAATTCGAGCTGGAGTTGTTCCTTCTGTGGAGGCAGACAGATGGGACCTTGGGAAAGAAAGTTATTGTTTATCTTTCAGAGCTGCAGAGTCTGTGAATCCCAGCTGGTACAAAGGCAGGCTCCTTTAAAGGGAACACATGCAGTGTTGTGTCTCCTTTCTGACCAGATGTTGAAAGGTCAGACTGTACATAAACTGCCCATTGCTACACGTTACACTACTGTACATACACCTTCTTGGACAGATAACTGATTCTTTTCCTAATGTCTCTCATGACCTATATGCAGATGATATTCAGCTGTACTGCTGCTTTAAGGAATCTGACTTCTATAAACTGTCTGAATTACTAGAGTGTCTATCAGCTATCACTACCTGGCTAGAAGAGAACTTCCTCCAGTTAAACTCTGAAACGACTGAATGTGTGATCATTGCCCCTGAGAGCATGGTTCCCCTGATTAGTGTAAGGTAACTTGCATGCTCCACAGAAACAACTCAGCAGAAAAACGATGGTGTTGCTGGACATTTTGCTCAGTTTAATGGCTATTTGTCAGATTCTGAACAAGGAAATGGCTGCAGGCAGTGAAACAGAAGGCAAAAAACTCCGGAGCAACCAGTGACTTCACCCCCTAGCCAATCAGTGGCCAGAATCACAATGTCGGCCTGACTCAGTCTTGCTAGGTACCTCATCGGAGAAGGGACTAAAAATAAGGTAGAAAGTAGAGGGAAAATACTGAACCGTGCCCTTAGGAACAGTGGTCGGGAAGAGCAGCATCCGCCCGAGTTATTCTGAGTAGTGTTCCTGGAAAACTACCTTAGTGGGATGGTTTCAAATTGTTTTTCTGCTAAATATTTTTCCAACATAGCTAACAGTCAAAATTATTATTTCCTGTGTGGACTCTCATGTGACGGTTTAGATTTGTCTTACCACAAAATTTCTGTCCACAGAGCTCACAGATAAAAGACTTCTGTCCTGTGTGGACTCTATCATGACGGGTTAGATTGGTTTTAAAACCAAATTTTTGTCCACAAAGTTCACAGGCAAAAGGCTTCTGACCTGTGTGGACTCCCATGTGACTGTTTAAATTTGCTTTATGACTAAATCTTTTTCCACAGAGCGCACAGGTAAAAGGCTTCTGTCCTTTGAGGACTCTCATATGACGGTTTAAATTTGGTTTTTGGCTAAACCTTTTTCCACAGAGCTCACAGGCAAAAGGCTTCTGTCCTGTGTGGACTCTCATGTGTGTGTTAAAATGCGTCTTATGCCTAAATCTTTTTCCACAGAGCTCACAGGCAAAAGGCTTCTGTCCTGTGTGGCCTCTCATGTGTGTGTTAAAATGCGTCTTATGACTAAATCTTTTTCCACAAAGCTCACAGGTAAAAGGCTTCTGTCCTGTGTGGATTCTCATATGAATGTTTAAACTTGTCTTATGACTAAATCTCTGTTCACATAGCTCACAAGCAAAAGGCTTCTGTCCTGTGTGGACTCTCATGTGTCTGTTTAAATTAGTCTTTCGATTAAATCTTTGTTCACAGAGCTCACAGGCAAAATGTTTCTCTCCGGTGTGGACTCTCAGGTGAATGTTTAAACTTGGCTTATGACTAAATCTTTGTTCACAGAGCTCACAAGCAAAATGTTTCTCTCCGGTGTGGACTCTCATGTGATTATTTAAATGTGCCTTATGACTAAATCTTTGTCCACAGAGCTCACAGGCAAAAGGCTTATCTCCAGTGTGGACTCTCATGTGAATGTTTAAACTTGTCTTATGACTAAATCTCTGTACACATAGCTCACAAGCAAAAGGCTTCTGTCCTGTGTGGACTCTCATGTGACTGTTTAAACTTGCCTCACGATTAAACCTTTGTCCACAGAGTTCACAGGCAAAAGGCTTATCTCCGGTGTGGACTCTCATGTGCCTGTTTAAACCTGATATTCCCCGAAATCTTTTTCCACAGTCGTCACAACAATATGATTTTAGTCCTTTCTGGACTTTTCTGCACGAGTGCACTTGTTTCTTCACTCCGACACATTTTCTAATAACCCGACAGTCAGAAGACCTATTTGCCGTATGTCCCGTCACTCCGACGTGTTTCTGGAGAGAACTCTTGTGGAGAAATAGTTTAGCACACTCAGGGCAGCTAAAGGATTTGTTGACAGACTTAACATCTGACTCAGAAGACCTGCTCTTGTTGCAGTCATTGACTCTGTCTCCAGTGTCAGACAGCTCAGAGTCTATGTTCACTTCATTATCCTCTTCATCATCTCTACTAACTTCCGTCTCTGAAGAATCAGATGTCTGTTCACGAGGGAAAAGATTTGAGTACTTTCTAGTTTCTGCTGTCTTCTGGTCAGCTGAGCTGCTGGTTGGAACATCTCTGTCCTCCATTTGCTGCTGATGAAGCTGTGAGAACAGAGGTTTCTCTTCATCATCCTCACTCTTTATAGTATCTACAGTGAATGGAAACCTGGCAGCATCCGTCTCCTGATTGGTCCTAATTTCGTCCTGTTCCTCCTTTATGTGGAAGTGTTCTGGGTCCTGCTGGTCCTCACTAGCACTCTGTTCTTCAGGAGCTTCTTTAACCAGCACCATCGGTTGAACATCTGTTGGAAACACATTATGTGAATTACTAAGCGCTGTAACTTTATATTCACACAAGTCAAGTTTATTTCTAAAGC
Source organism: Nothobranchius furzeri (assembly GCF_043380555.1). Classification (NCBI taxonomy): domain Eukaryota; kingdom Metazoa; phylum Chordata; class Actinopteri; order Cyprinodontiformes; family Nothobranchiidae; genus Nothobranchius; species Nothobranchius furzeri. The sequence goes on along the minus strand of NC_091742.1, from coordinate 101,098,788 downwards.
GCCAAATCATGACAAGAGTCGTCTCAAGGCCCTTCACATGATAAACATTCCAATACAGGTCAGTTCATTAAGCCAATCAGAAAAAAGTTTCCTATATAAGGAACCCAGCAGGTTGCATCGAGTCACTGACACTAGTCAGGGACTTTACAGCAATCCTCATACTAAGCAAGCATTATAACACATATAACAGTAGTATTGTTGCTTAATGTTGGAGAGATCAGAACTGAATCAGAAAACATCAAGGGGAGAATGGTGATGAAGGTCACGCAAAAGCCTGAACAGGTGAGTCTTCAGCTAATTTTTAAAGGAGACCACTGAGTCCACTGATCTCAGGCTCAGGGGGAGAGAGGTCCAGAGTCTGGGGGCCACAGCAGCAGACGATCTGTTACCTTTGGTCTAACCCTAACCCTGGACCTCAGGGACCTGCTGGGGGTGTAGGGACTAAGAAGATCACCAATGTAAGATGGTGCTTGTCCATGTAAGGCCCTATAGACCAGAACCAGGATCTTGAAATGAACCCTGAAGTTGACTGGCAGCCAGTGAAGCTGGAGGAGAAGCGGGGTGATGTGGGTGTGTTTGGAGGACTTGGTCAGAAGCCGAGCACAGGCGTTCTGAACCACCTGTAGACGGTCTAGAGAAAAGCTTTTCTCACCCATCACCTGCTTTTACCTGTGTCAAGCCAGCCTCCAGTTTATTGTCGGTTCCCCGTCGATTCAAAGTATTACGGAAAGGGATGTGGAAACCGGATTTCAAAATAAAAGTAAACTTCGAGTGAATTATCAGATATTTTAAGAACATAATAACAAATAATTTAGGCTTGTTCACTATTAGCGGCCTGTCAATATCAAGGCCATCTTATTTTGGATTTCAAAGTAAAAGCCCTGTGAATTTTCATTTTTGAACTACTCTATCAATGACTTCAGAATGCTCTTAAAAGCAAAAGTCATATTTCCAAAGAGCAGTTGCATTTTGTATCAACACTATCAAACCACAGCAATTTGAAATTGCCCATATTTGACTGACTCTTTAACGATTTCAAAGTGCTCTAAAATGGAAAATTGCTGTTTCCACAGGGTAATTCCACTTTAGATCAACAGTATAAATCCCCACAGTGATACTGTATCAATATCAAGTTATTCTGATGTTGCCTTCCAAAATAAAGGCCTTTTTAAATTGTCCACAATTGACCTAATTTTCAGTGATTTCAAAATGCTTTAAAATGGAAAATTGCTGGTTCCACAGGGTAATTCCATGTTAGATCAACTGTATACAACCCCACAGTAATACCATATCAATATCAAGTCATTCTGATGTTGCCTTCCAAAATAAAGGCCTTTCAAATTGTCCATAACTGACCTACCTTTAACGTTTTCAAATGCTCGAAAATAGCAAATTGCTGTTTCCACAGGGTATTTCCACTTTAAGTCAACAGTATACAACCCCACAGTGAAACCATATCAATATCAAGTCATTCTGATGTTGTCTTCCAAAATAAAGGCCATTTTAAATTGCCCATATACGACCAAACTTTTAGTGATTTGAAAATGCTCTAAAATGGAAAATAGCTGTTTCCACAGGGTAATTCCACTTTAGATCAACAGTATACAACCCCACAGTGATACCATATCAATATCAAGTCATTCTGGTGTTGCCTTCCAAAATAAAGGCTTTTTTAAATTGTTCACAATTGACCTAATTTTCAGTGATTTCAAAATGCTCTTAAAATAGCAAATTGCTGTTTCCACAGGGTAATTCCACTTTAGATCAACAGTATAAAACCCATATAAACCCCAATAACCGGAGGAAGTCATCTTCTAGCCAGCTGGTGATCGCTGATACACTCAAGTAATTCAGACAGTTTATAGAACTCAGTATCCTTAAAGGAGCAATACAGATGAATGTCATCTGCATATAGGTGATAAGAGACATTATGAAAAGAATCAAGTATCTGTCCAAGAGGGTGTATGTACAGCAGAAAAGAATGTAAAGTGGTGTACCCCGCAGAACAGATGGGTAGAATCTGACATTATTTGGTTTCTACAGACACTGTAACTTCTGTTAGAAAGGTACGATCTAAACCAGTGTAGAACAGTTCCAGAGATCCCCATCGAGTCACTTAGTTAAGGTGCTGTGATCAACAGTGTCAGAAGCTGCAGAAAGATCCTCATGTAATCCCTCTGATCTCTATTAAGGTATCGCGACTCAGGGTTGCGAATGACCACAGTCACCAATTCTTGTCATGTGTCTTTGCCTACATATGTTTAATCTCCAAATTGTGTGTACTGAAACTCTAATTTCCCTCTGGGATTAATAAAGTATTTTTGAATTGAATTTGAAGATCTAATAATACTAACACTGTGAACTCCCCGTTGTCTGCAGCCATCATGATGTCACTGGAAACTTTAAGCAAGCTGTTTCTGTTGAATGCTTTTTACGAAAACCAGACTGGAATTTATCAAAGCTGTCGTGTAGTTCCAGAAAAGTAATCAGCTGATCTGCCACAACCTTTTCCAGTATTTGAGGTGAAGGGTAATTTAGAAATGGGTCCGTAGCTTTTAGGCTGAGATGAGTCCAAACTTGGTTTTTTATGGACAGGTTCAACAACTGCATGTTTGAAAACAGATGGTACAGAGTGTAAAAGAGTTAATTTACATCTAATTAAGGACCCGTAAGACATAAGATTTCATAGTAAATATGAAATCAATCTTACGGACAGTTGGGTTATTTTAACCAGAAGATTGGGACTTTTTATTGCAGGGATTATGTAACACTTGTATTAAGTCAGAGACAAGAGAAGAAAGTCACATTTAAAATGTTTAAGATTCATTTCTTAACAATTTAAACAATTTTAAACAAGACTAACTCTAAACTCTAAGTGATGAATGGATCTTGGTGTGAATGAGACATGAGATGAATGGTGTATGTGTGAGTGATGTTGTCATCAGAACTCTCGTATCCGGAGAAGCAAGCCTGAATGATGTTGTGATGTTTTGCTTTTGCTATGATTGGCGTTTCATAAACACATGAGATGCCATTTTGTCGCTCCACACTAGGGTTGTCACGGTAACCGGTGTAGCGGTAAACCCCGATAAAAAAATGGACAATAATAATAACCGTCTTGTAAAAAAAAAAAAATAAAAATTATCTCGGTGGGTTTACCGTGGCTGCGGTGTAGGCGCGGTGACCCTTACCAGCCACCGTATCATCTGCTGAAGTTGCCGGCAGCACATGCGCACTTTGTTGTTTACAACCAAAACTTTCTTGAAGCTAAAGCTGAAATAATGGCCAAAGGAGGAGATGGCAGCGCTCAGGACATTTGTTATCCCTCAAAGAAGACAAAGTGGGAAGTACGGGCATCTTTTGGATATTTGAAGAATGTCGAGAGACAGTTGAAAGAAGACGGCTATCCTGTTTGCAGCACGTGCAGAAAAAGTGTCTGTGAAAGGCAGCAACGCTTCAAATCTCATGACACATCTGCGTGACCATCACCCACAACTCTACAGTCAACGCAAGGCAAGCTAACGTTAGCGTTTTAGCTAAAATGCGTGATCCGAGGATTTGGGTTGAGGGAGAACGCAACGAGTCGCTATATAAAGCATCCGCAGCGCCGCTACCTGCATATAAACCGTGTCGCGGACACCGCCATGTTGAAATGACGCTATGCATTACGGGGCTCCCAGGGGCAGAAAAGAGTTGGTCTCTCTCCGAGAATAATTATGAATTTAACAACGATTACTGCCTGATGACATTTTCCCACATCTGCAAAGCTCACTGGAAGGACACAAACCGAGGACAATATTTTCCTGATATAGGGTTTATTACTCAAGTAAGGGTAAAAAAGTATCTGATTAGAAGGCTACTTGAGTACTGAGTATCATCTGATCTAATATTTTTAAAATGATGACATCAAACAGACATAAAATAAGAAGTTATGGGCAAATATTGGTATTTTAAAGACTAAAGGGAAAAAATGTAAACAAATAAACAGCATAATTACAAAATAACACGTTTTAGGCAAAATTTAGACACAAACTGAGGACAATATTTCCTGACATATTTAATTGTGTGAAAATGTAGCACGTTAAAAAAAATACCGTGATAATACCGAAAACCGTGGTAATTTTGGTCACAATAACCGTGAGGTTACATTTTCACACCGTGACAACCCTACTCCACACATACCCTTAGGATGAGACCTCCGTACAGATCCAGAATGCCAGGTCCTCGGACCCCCCTTTGGCACCGGAGCCGATGAAACAGCGTCAGCAGTACGACAGACTAGTCTTTGGATTGTCTCCAGGTAAAAAGCGACAGTTGGTTGACAGCGTCAGATGGACCCGGAGGGTCAGTGAGTTCAGCTTTTATTCTGAAAGGAACCGTTGCTTGGTTGGTAAAATGCAACAGATTTTATCCAGCTTGTTGGTTCTTTGCTTTAAAAAGGAAGTCCGGGTGGCCGGTCCGATACTACGCTTAGCATGTGGTGAACTGAACTAAGATGGCGTGGGGACTGGTTTTATTAATCTGGATGTTTTGATTTCTGGTCGAATCAAAGTTGGGACAGATCTATAAACACCACAGAGACTATGCCACGCTTCAGAAAGGAAGGTTCTGATTGGATCAGTAACAGCAATGTGTCATGCGTTTACATTACGTGTGATCAGCATGTCTAGTGCAGCTAGATTAAAGTCATTTTACTTATTACAACATATTAATCATAACATTGTCATTTAACAGATCTGTCAACATTATATTATTGACTAACACTTTGATTAGCTTTATTAAAAATAGAGTTCTTTGATTTATTAAAAGGAAAGAGTCCTTGTGGTTCTTTTCCTTATCAAAAACAAGAGAGAGACAGTCTATCCAAACTCAGCGTGGGGCTTTATTTGTACAATTCAGCAATACATCACCAACACTTCATGGGACAGCCTTCAGCCTCGATCTAAATGCCTCGGCTGGAAATCTTCTGCAAAGCCCTCTCTCCTACACCACGCAGCATCGGTTATACTCTTCTGGCCCCCACCCTCATGATTTCGGGAAATGATGGGATGCTGTTTTATTACCCAATATGGTCAAAGTAAGCCAATACTTACTGGAAGTTACATAAGCTGGACTGAACAACATGTTGTGGAGCACGTACGCAGCAGCTGGACAATCAAGATGTTAAAAGTGCACGTACACAGGATGCTGGGCTGATAAACATCTTGTCAAAATGCACGTACACAGAACACTGCTTTTTGGCTCCTACAGATCCCCCCCATGGGGGTGTCCACCCCCATAAACAAGCTGGCTACATAGCAAATAACATAACACATAAATGAATGTTAACATAGACCAGTAAATGGGTGTTAACTGACAAAATGACTAATATACTGCAGTCTTCAGCCAAACTATATAGATATAAATGTAACGACGAAGTAACTGCAAAGTAAGTATCAGCTGCAAGACACAACATGGAATGTGACGTCTTTAACCACCCCAGCAATACATCAAAAATGCATGCGCACACTGTAAGAGGGCGAAAAACCTGTCCGCTGTTCTTAACAGGAAAATTCCCCCTTGACCTCCTGCCCCAACAGGACGATCACGTAACGCACAGAGTGAGCATACAAGTCTAGCCTAAGTATATGGCAGACATTAGGTAACATTGAATTAACAAAAGAACACACATAAGAGAAAATGAAGTGATGATACCTTCCAACAGAGAATAAAAAAAATCATGAGTACGATCGTGCATTAATTACCCTTAGCAATATTGCAACCAGTAACTGTATGTGAATATGCAGTCAAAAATACAAACTCATATGAAATAAATGATTTACGTGGATACGAATGAACAACTAGGAGATGTTGATGTGACTAAACCTATAAAAAGTTAAACACAACAGTAAATGTAATGAATATACGAATATACTAGATGTAACAACACAACTGCTCAACCGAAATAGAGAACGGAGTCAGAGTCTCAGTTGCAGAGCTGGAAAAAAGAAACGGAGTGAAGAAAACACACGAGTCAAGTTCAGTTTCATTGATGACTGCTGCAGGGGTCTTGTCGCTGGAAGAGGACTTCGAGGCCGATTCCTTAGTCGAGTGCATGTAACCACAACAACAACATCTCTGATGAGACGCAAAGCTTACTCCACTGCCATCTCATCAGCCGTCCCGTTCTTCAGGCACATTGGGTGTCGTGCTGAGTCCATTGCGGCCATTTCCATTTGCACGTATTGAGACGACGCAGCAAGGTTCATTTGGGCAGCCAGAGTTCGCTCCCACAGTCTCCTCACAACAGGTAGGATGCAACATGCCAATAGAGAAATCAGAATTAGTACTACTATTGCACTAATTCCTGCTTTTACCAAAATAGCTCCCCACTGACCCAATTTGAGGGCTAAGGAGTCTAAGGACCAGCTTTCCCTGCCTGCATTCTCCCTCAGCTCTATCTTTAAATCTTTCAATTTCCTCATTCCTTCAGTAAATGCACCATCAGGGGCCGTATTACTTGGAATGTAGGTGCAACATTCTTGCCCACTGGAGTTCAGAAACTTACAGAGCCCACCTTTCTCGGCCAGCAACCAGTCCAAAGCCTGGTCATGCTGCAAAGTCATCTTGACTGTGGCATGAAGTTGTTCACCCAAGAGGCCAAGGTTATTTACTGTGTAATTTAAGATTCTTTGCTGATTAAAATAAACATAGTTGATCCATTTCACATTCTTATTTATTGTTATCCAAGGAAGAATTGACTCTAAACCAGCTACTACCTCATCTCTTGCTTGAAATTCTATGGGAATTCCTGTTGGCAGTCCTATGGCGTTTAAATGCACTTTATGATCAAACACATCATACCTCTTTGTTCTACGTCTATTGGTAGTCTCCAACTGAAGTAATTCACTCACACCTTCATGTAAGATAGTCACTGGAACTTTCATACGTACTAGCGTACACAACCCAACCCAAAAACTTGGCAAAACATTCATTCAAACATCACCACCACACATCCAGTAGCTGTCGGCCACTGGAATGTCTTGCTCACCTATGAGATCCAGAGTGGGGATCGTCATCGATATGTTATCACAGTCCTGACTAAGAGTTACAGGGTTTTCATACCAAACAGGGGTGTCAATGAGAAGTGGCGTCATATTTGCATGCGGGAACCAGGATAATACCCAAGTGACGTTACAGTTGACAGATGTATTACCTACGTCCACTCCTCCATTGTCAGCAAAACCTCCACTTGCAAAACATTCATAATCAGCACTATAATCAATTTTGTAGTCCGTTGGAGGACCATTTTGGTCTGTTTGGATCGCAAATTCAGCACATTCCTCTAAGATGTTATATTCTGCATATTTTTTAACATATTTGTGCTTATCTCGTGTACCATGGAGCAATCTGCAGTGGAATCCGCACAATGGCAACTTAAGAATAGGTGGAATCTTTTTATTTATCTCTATTTCCTTTCTAGTCTTACAAGTGCGTCGTTGTGTAATGGCACATTCACTAGAAGTATACTTTTCTGGAACAACCTCAGGTAACATTCCAGGTGCTTGAGCGCACACTATGCAGTCATTAGGAGTCATTTCTCTCGTCGTATACAAAGCCCATTTATACCAACTATTTTGCATGGCGGCATCCCAAAGCCTATCCTCTATCGGCAATGGTCTGCCCGCTCTAGGGGAGATAGGTCCTGTGTTACTCCCGGGCCTAGGTCTAATCGGCCCAAATAGTGGCTTAGGCACAGCTTTGCGATTGGTCACTTCTTGTTCATTTTGGCCTTGCCGAGTAAGATTACAAACATGGTTACTACCAGAGGCTTCTGTGGGAAAATCAGATTTCACAGCTACATCTCCTGTGGGAGTTGTAGTACTAACAGGTGGCTTAGTAGTTACACTTCTTAACTTGCTAACTGGCGTTGTTTCAGGTCTTAAAATCAGTGGAGTCACTAGCTGTAAGTGAGAGGAAGAGCTCCAGTCGGACCTCCCCTCTTCAACAGGAGCTGTGGTAGTCAAAACATCAGGGATTACAGTAGTAGTAGTAGTAGCGCTAGTAGTTAAAACATTATTTGGAACTGTGGTCACACTGTCAGGGATTTTATTTATCTTAATTGTGGTCAAAACATTATTTGGAATCGTGGTTGTAACACCAGTTTTAACAACTGCTACGTCGAATGCAGGCAAGGATGCTGACCTATGTTGCATCCGGCCTGCTGGATTGTACTTAACTTGATCACGGTGTGCTGCCTCGTCGTTGACCAAGTCGTCTAGCGTATGCTCTTGTGATGGGTCGACGATCTGCTCCTCGGCCATCGTCTCCATCTTCACCTCCTCCAGCACCACCATCAGACCTCCTAGTGTCATCCAAAACAGAACTGTTATCAGGCTTAGCACGCCCTTCTTTTCCTCGGCCATCATGCCGGTTTGTTACGTCAGACACAATACTGCCCTGAGTTTTGTCTTTGACTTTCGTGCAGTGTGTCAGATGATGCCACGTCGATCCTCCTTCGACCTGGACTGCCGTTGGCGTTGCTCGAACCACTTTGTAGGGACCCTCTCGCCGCGGTTCGTGCCACTTCCTCCTGAAAACTTTGATGTACACCTGGTCTCCAGGAACTACTGGCCCGTCTGCGCCTGCGCTAGAGACGAGCTCCTTTCTCTTTTCCTGCAAATAGATGGCTTTATGGATGCTGGTTAGTTGCTTGATATAGCTTTTGAATTCAAGCTCTAGCTGCTCCAGTGAAGGCCCCTTGTGGGGTCCTCTGAGCTGAGGAGCTGGCATTGGCCTGCCTGTTAGGACCTCATGAGGTGAAAGATGCGTGCTTCTGTTAGTTTGCATGCGATAGCTCATTAAGGCAAGCGGCAATGCATCAACCCAGTTAAGGTTAGTACAAGCACAGATTTTGCAGATTTTAGACTTCAACGTCAGATTCGCTCGCTCGACCATTCCTTGGCTCTGGGGGTGATAAACTGATCCTAATCGTTGCTTTATCCTTAGTTGTTGCAACACACCTTTAAGGACTTTTTCAACAAAAGCAGGACCATTGTCCGAGCTTATTTCCGACGGGATACCAAAGCGAGGAATCACTTCTCTGACTAGAAACTTTACCACTGTTTCTGAACCTAGATCTTTGGAGGGAACGGCTTCGATCCACCGACTGAATCTGTCAATGATCACCAACATGTACCGCTTCCCATGCACAGACTCTATCATGTCAACATAGTCAATGACCAAATGTTTGAAAGGACCTTCGGGCACTGGAATGTGTCCCGCTGGGACTGTGATGCCCTTTTTTACATTGTTCTCAGCACAAATGTCACACTGATCTATTACTTCCTCAACCATGGCTTTTAGGTAGGGTGACCAGTAACCTTGTTTGTTAAGTCTTTTCAGAACCTCTGTACGACCACAATGATCAGGACCGTGGCTCTCTGAGATTAGCATTGTCAGCAGGGAGACAGGTGCAACGATCAAGCCCTCATGAGACCTCCACAAGCCGCTTGAGTCCATTGTTGCACCTCTTTTTCTCCAACACTGCTGCTCGCTTTTCTCTGCCTTTTCCTGAATCAAAATGATGTCTTCTGGTGTTATTACAGGTTCTAATGATATTACAGGTGTCAAAATGGCTTCTTCACACCTGGAGGCAGATTTTGCCGCCTCATCTGCTGCATTGTTGCCTCTGATGACATCGCAGTTACCCTTGCGGTGTGCAGGGCATTTTACAATGGCCAGTTTCGATGGAAGCATCATTGCTGAGATCAGCTCGTTGATCTGCTTTCCATGAAGGATGGGTGTGCCGTCCGTCTTCTTAAAACCTCTTTGTCTCCACACACTTCCAAACAGGTGGCAAACACCATGTGCGTATGCAGAGTCAGTGTAGATAGTTGCTACCTGGCCACTTGCCAACTTGCAAGCTTCGGTCAGGGCTTTGAGTTCCGCTAGCTGTGCAGAACAGGGTTGGTTACACTTTTCAGCTTTTACTGTTTCAAATCTGTCATCTACTTTTTCCACAACAGCAAACGCTGCATGGTTTCCTAAGTAGTCTCTAAAACATGAACCATCAACAAAATAGGTGACATCAGATTGATCGAAAGGAGTAGATTCCAAATCAGGCCTTAGCTTAGTGTATCTAGATACCTCAGCTATGCAGCAATGTGGTTCTCCTTCGAACTCAAAGGGAACACTGTTAGCAGGGTTTGTCGTGGTACACCTCTTTATGACAACGTCCGGATATGTCAGTAGTGGCATATACTGCAGGCATCTTGCTTGGTTTAACACAAACTTCCCTCGGTTGATTAGTTCAGATATTTTGTGATGTGTGTAGATGGTGACAGGATATCCCATTGTTATCACTGAGGCTTTCTCATAAGCATAATGCAAAGCAGCCAATCCTTGATAACAAGGGGGCCATCCCTGTGCCACATTGTCAAGTTTTGCACTGTAGTACGCAATAGGTTGTTTCCGACGTCCACTGCATGTGTCCTGCATTAACACTGCAGAGGCATACATGTCATGTCTGTTTGCGACGTACAGCAAAAATGGTTTTGTATAGTCAGGTGTTGCTAAACTTGGCGCAGTTTGCATGTCTTGTTTGATGGTTTCAAAAGCTATCTTAGCTTCATTTGTCCATTTTAGAGTCGATTTTAAAGACTCACTTCCAGCATCTTTAATCAGTGCCCTAAGTGGTGCGGTTTTTTCAGCATAGTTTTCAATCCACTCGGAGTTGAAACCAGTCATTCCCAGAAATGTCATCATTTGTCCAACAGTTTGTGGTTGTGGAGCTTTGCTCACACCTTCCACGTGTTCTGGTGAGATGGCGACAGTCCCATGGGAGATTACTCTCCCTAGGTACTCTACCTGTGGTTGGCAGTACTGAAGCTTTGTCAGGGAGGCTTTGTGTCCTCCCCGAGCTAACTTTTGTAGGACTTTAATGGAGTCATGATGGCAATCATCGATTGTTCGTGCGCAAATCAGTAGGTCATCAACATACTGAATCACAGTGCTGTTCACCTCGATGCCTTCGAGGCTCTGTTTCAAAATTTGATTGAAGATGTGTGGACTGTGTTTTAGCCCTTGTGGTAGCCTTCTGTACGTGAGCTGTCTACCACGAAACGTGAATGCAAAAAGATATTGTGATTCTTTGGCCAATGGGATGCTAAAAAATGCTGAACACAGATCAATTACCGTGAAGTATTTAGCTTCCCCATCGATGTTACTCAGTAATGTGCTTGGATTTGGCACGTCTGCGTCAAAGTCAGTGATCACGTCATTTACAGCTCTTAAATCATGTACCAGTCTGTACTTGAGCTTGTCTGCTTTTAGCACTGGCAAAATTGGAGTGTTACATGTGCTATAGGTTTCTTTTAGTACTCCTGCTTGAATTAGACCTTCAATAGTTGCATTTATACCCTCTTCTGCTTCTGGCTTTAGTGGGTATTGGGGTCGATAAGGCAGTCTTGCATTTGGCTTCAATTCCACTTGAACTGGAGTTGCCGATGTTACCAGTCCAACATCCGTGTCATGTTTGGACCATAGCTGGTCTGGAATCTGTTTTAGCATGTCAGCTTTCAACTCGTTTTGAACTGTTTCTGATTCTGCTACACCCTGCATGTGTTTTTTGTTTGCGACTGTTACAACCTGTGGTTTTGACATCATGGTGGTACCGCAGAGAATTTTAATCATTTCTGCATTTTTTGTAGTGTAGATTAGCGGGTTATCTGTTTTCTGCCACTCTGTTTTAGTTGCTGTTAACATCATTGGTCCAAGATCTTTTGACTCAAAGCCTTTGTTTACCATTAAGGTAATGTGTGGTGCTGATTCTGGCACAGTGTGCCATTTTTCAATAAATGGGTTTTCTTCCACATTCACAGCTGCACCTTGCTGTCCTATCACGATGTATTGTGACACTAGCCTAACGTGCAAGTCTTTTGTTTCTTTGTCCCATTTTTCTTCAAAGATTCTACTGCATGATGGATCATAAGTCATTGTGCAGTGATAGTCACTGAATGGTACAGTAGCTTCTGGAATTTGAGCTTCAATAAATTTCTCCCATTGTTGAAACATCTCGGAGACTGGCTTGTTAATGTCACCAAGCCAGTAGACCTTAGCGTGTTTTGTCTGAGCAGTCATTTGAAAGTTTATTCCAGAGCTATCTACATAAATTCCTTCTGGTGTGCACCAGATTTTTGTTTTTAGTTTACACAATGCATCTCTTCCTAGTAGATTAACTGGAGTTTGGTCTGAAATCAGAATTGGGATTACGATTTCACTGTCATCAACTGCTAGTTTTACTGGAGCTGTTAAGGGGTTTATTTGTTTTGCTCCCGAGAACCCTGTTGTCTTTACGCTTTTCTCAGACATGGGGAGATGAGTTGCATAATTTGATTTTATGCACGAGTAGGTTGCCCCAGTATCAACTAACATTGGGACCGATTTGCCTTCTATTTTAACATTGATCACTGGTTCTTTATCGGCGTTAGCTGTTAAAATTGGTAGTTGCTCCTCCCCCCCAGGGCCCTCCGGGCATCCCTAGAATCCTTGTTGTGCTGCCCATGGATTAACTGGACCTCCTCTTCCCCGGTTTGGTCGTGTTCCACGACCACGCCCAGACCATTCAGGGTTTGGAATTGGATTCGGACAGTCTCGATACAGGTGACCCATCTGGCCACACCCCCAACATGAACCTGGAAGTGGGGGTCGATTCTGCTGCACCCAGCCTTGTCGAGTTGGGTAGCGATTGGGGAAACGATTTGGAAATCGTCTCTGTGGTCCGGGCTGCTGTCTACCATACTGGTTTGGGTAGACATTGATAACCGGTTGAGATGGAGTTTGAGGCGGGGCCACAGCTGTCTGCAATGCTTGGACTTGGCTGTCACTTTTCACCACTGCTGCCTGAGTTTTTGCCTTGCTCTGGAGATCATTTATGTGCAGCTGCGTGAGTTTTCTTTGAGCACACTTTTCTTGCTCAATCATTTTGTTATTGTCTTTCCGATAGCGGTCCACGGCGTGGACTACATGGTCTCTGAACTGTGCATGTGGCATTGAGTCCAGTCCCACCACATCCTCCAGTTTGTCTCGCACAGGAGTCGGGAGAGTGGAAATCAGGGATGTTCGGAACAGAGAAGTCATTATTGGCGTCCCCTCAGGACCCTCCTCCGTCTCCAGCTTCCACCGTCTGAGCTGCCTGTCAACAAATGACGCAGGACTCTCAGTCTCTGAAAGTGGCTCACCTTTCAAGGCTTTGGGGTCAATCCTGTTGGGATATGCTGCTCTTAGTATGTTCCAGAGTGCATTTCTGTGTGTGTTAAACTCCGTGCCGTCAGCCATTGGGTCCAGCATCCATTGGACTCCATTGGATGCGAGCAATGTTCCCATAGCTGATGTCCCAACAACTCGAGCCAAAATAGCTTTGAGATCTCCAAGGGCAAGCATTAGCCCAGTTGTCTCCTGTTCGAAGGCCCGAATCCACTTTCCAGCGCCATCTTGAATGTGGGGCAGCCGTGAAACCAAACCAGTGAGGTCGAGGCTCTGCCAGGGAATATAATTAGCTCTTGTGCCCTTAATTAAAATTGGGTACTGACCATCATTAGTGTATCGAATAGGTGGTTTTAAGTCATGTCTGGGTCTCAGCTCACGGCTTTCACTGCTAGGACCTGGTTTTTCCTTCTCCTGAGTCAGACCTGTATTTGGGTCACCACGCTCTGGTGAGTGAATGCCTGGTTTGTAAAAAGGCTTGAAATTTTTCTCCTTGCTTGTGCTAGTGGTGTTCTCACTAACCTCATCTGAATGTGTGCCTGTGATGTGATTTAAGGATTTCCGCAGGCCTTCAGATATGTCCTGTATAATTTGGTCAACATCGTTTAGCTCATCATGTACATCCTCATCCTTGTTCTCAAGGTCAATCCAGTATGAGTTAGCCTTCGGTTGCCTTTTCAAAAAATCCTTATGTTCTGCAAAACAATCAATCTCCCTTCGTCCTTCTTCACTTACCGCTCGACGTTCTGTACTGCAATATTTTGGATGCGTTCCACGAGGTGGAGTTGTTTGTTCGAATTCTCTTTCCTCACTTCCTTTTGCATGCTTTTCTTTGCCAGGTGCTTCATCTGATTGCTGTGATGTTGTTAATTTTAAAATTGCATTGTCGACATCTAAACCCTTAGGACCTTTGTCGAATGTGTCGCGCAAATCAAAATCTCCCGTAATTGTAACGGTTCCCAAGAGGGGATACAGGCCCTCTTCTGCTGGGGCCTTCACTTCCTTCTGGGGTTTGTCCAATTTGTCTTTCATTTTAAGAATGGCATGTTTAAAGTTCTGTCTGTAAATCTTTCCTTCATTCCTGAATAAGTCCAGGATCTGAATTTCTTTTTCTCTTTTCTGCTGTCTTTTCTTGGATCCATCTGCTTTATGATCCTGAATTCTCAATTCCAAATTATCACACGCCACTACGTCAAAAGTGCCTTCAGATGGCCATGGATTGCATAGTTTTCTCGTCCGTTTTGACCACTTCTCTGACATGTGCTTTATCTCTTTTGCTAAAGCCGGATTCTTCGCTGCCAAAATTCCTGCTGGCGTGACAGACATTTTGAAGTTTCAGTGACACTATTATTCCTTTGATTAGTTGACTAGTTTGTTTATTTATAATCTCCTGAAAATAACACAAGAATTGAAAGTTGAAACAGATACTGGTGACATATGATGCTGTGGTCTTGAGTAATCTGTTGTTGCTCTGTTTACACAAATGTTGAACAATTTATCTTCTTATTGTAAATGCCTTAAAATCAAATCTCTTCTGATGTAACACTAAAGTAAAGTTAGTTCAAAAAGCTTTATTTATTGTTGAAAGAAAACTTAATGCCTGATGTATTTATTTCTCCAGCAGTTAAGCTGCAAGATGAGTCTGACTCAAATCTTCTGTCCTGCAGAGTCAGGCTTGTGTGACAGGCTAAAAATAGCCGTATCCTTGGTCCGAGCTGTGTGTGAGCAATGTTCAGCCCACAGGGTAGGGTTTCTCTACGCCTATGGCTCACCAACCAATCCACACACAGAGGTGGAGTCAGAGGCGGGATCGCCTCTGTACTTCTGTGTCTGTGTGTGTGAGGAGATTAACGCACACACAGCTGGTGGGTGGAGCTTACACTTCTATTCTGATTCTCTGCCCAGTCTAAGCTGAGAGTCTGACCGCTAAGGATGTCTGTACAGAGAAACGAACAAGCCCTGGTGACATCAACCGCACCCAGTCTTCAGAATTTAGCAACTCTCATACAGCTTTATAACATTACAACACAGGAAAAAGTCAACCACAATAGAGACCGAACCAGCAGAAGAAAAATCAGTTTCTCTCTAATTTATCCAAGCAATAGCTTAAACAAGATCAGAGTATTTGAACTTTCACGAGTAAAACAACCACACACAGCAAAGCTTTCACACTTGCATAGAGATAAAAAACACACTTCAAAGCGATTTGACACTGGAACAACGTTTCATGCCAAACAGCAACACACATACACATTATTATTTTTACTCATAATCTATATTTCTCATATTTCACATTACCCAGCTGGTAAAAATAGTTATCATGCTCGTGCACTTCAGCATATATTTTTTATTTATATATATGTCACTCTAAAAACTTATTATTATTATTTTAACTTCTGGTTTTCTGTTCAAAGGCTAATCAGAACAAGATCACAGACTTTGAAATTTGTATAACATTAAACATCAAAATTTAGCACTGCAGTGAACAATATTGATCTGTATTACTCCTTTGTTTTTCTTTTTCCTCTAATTCTCTGGCGCCTGACACACCTTCTCAACTCACGCACCCACTTCTCAACTCGCACACACTCTTATCTCCTCCACACACACACGCTTATCTCACACGCCTGTCCCACCCACAAAACTTCTCTCACAAACACACTCACACAAACAAACAATTTCTGAGCTCTAGAGTTGTTTACAGCCACTTTGCTGCAAACTCTGACGTCAAACATATCTTTGCCAAAAACTCATGAAATTTACCAATCCCCGAGGATTCAACCGAATTACTGGCAAGCTTATCTGTCACAACTTCAGCGCTTTTTCTCAGATCCCAGTCGTTGCCCGGCTTCACCGAGGCACCCTACTGGATCTCAATTGTCGACCTCGTTCACTTGTCCTCACTGGACTTTAATCAGCTGTCAAATTCTATTCCAATTCTCGCTGTCCCAGCTTTTAATTTGTCACTTTAAACTTTGTCCGTCATCAAAATGACTCAGCTGACTTCACACATGTGTGAATAATTTCACCGCTGCTCTGGACAAGCGCCTTCTCTTGTTGTTATTCTAAATTATGAGTAGGGCATGTTTTTTCTCCCAGACCATTTCACAATCCACGGAAATAACTCCAAAATTGAACAAAAGTTGTTCTTACCTATAAGGGCCCCGGAGTCAAGTTTCAGTGGACTGAGAAACGATCCGAAGAGCACACCTCCACTCCCCGCTTCGTGGTCACCAAATGTGGTTCTTTTCCTTATCAAAAACAAGAGAGAGACAGTCTATCCAAACTCAGCGTGGGGCTTTATTTGTACAATTCAGCAATACATCACCAACACTTCATGGGACAGCCTTCAGCCTCGATCTAAATGCCTCGGCTGGAAATCTTCTGCAAAGCCCTCTCTCCTACACCACGCAGCATCGGTTATACTCTTCTGGCCCCCACCCTCATGATTTCGGGAAATGATGGGATGCTGTTTTATTACCCAATATGGTCAAAGTAAGCCAATACTTACTGGAAGTTACATAAGCTGGACTGAACAACATGTTGTGGAGCACGTACGCAGCAGCTGGACAATCAAGATGTTAAAAGTGCACGTACACAGGATGCTGGGCTGATAAACATCTTGTCAAAATGCACGTACACAGAACACTGCTTTTTGGCTCCTACATCCTTTGTCTTCATTATTCTCTTGGGCTGGAAAGGAAGCAGTTTAGAAGCGAATGCATGACCTTGAGGCAGTCTCCTGCAGCTTAGTTCTGTGTCAGAGGCATCTGTGGAGAGAGGGTAAATAACCTTCGGTGGAATAGCTCCTCCGTCACGTTACAAGAGCCAGATTTTAGGGATAAATTAATAAAATTTACAATGCATGGGTCAGTTTGGTCAAACATCCTGATGAATAAGGTAGTAGGATGGAGATCAACAGGGCATGAGGTTGGTTTCATGTGTTTCTGAATGAGGCAAATGTCCTGGAAATCTACAGGAGTAAAGAAGGACCATGATTGAGAGGGAGGGGGTTGGATGGGGGTTAGGGTGTAGATGGGGGTGAAAAACTTGCCCTGATTTTTCTGATTTTATTCTCAAAGAATGCTAGAAAGTAGTTACAGTCAGACCTTGTTTAAACTGGCATAAGAGGGGCATGAGGTGAAACAATCTGGAGTGGGCAGGTCTACGATTGTCATTCCTGAGTCTGACCGCAGAGGGGAATAAACTGTTTTTGTGGCGAGAGGTTCCGATCCAAATCTCTCGGAACCGCCTGCCAGATGGGAGCAAGTCGAAGAGACTGTGTCCAGGGTGAGACGGGTCAGCTGTTATCCCATCTGCACGCTTCAATGTCCCAGAGGTGTACAGGTCCTATATGGAGGGGAGTTGGCAGCCAATGACCTTCTCAGCAGAGCGGACGCCACGCTGCAGTCTCCTCTTGTCCCTGATGGTGGCTCCAGCGGTGATGGAAGAGGTGAGGATGGACTCGATGACTGCGGTGTAGAACCGCCTCATCGACTGTACTGACAGGTTGAATTTCTTCAGCTGCCTTGGGAAGTTCATCCTCTGCAGGGCCTTTTTACGATGGAGGTGATGGTGGGCTCCAACTTAAGGTCCTGGGTGATGGTGGTGCCCAGGAAGTGACACGAGTCCACCATCGTGGACTGGGTGTTTAGCACCAGGTTGTTGTGGCTGCACCAGGACACCAGCCGTTCCACCTCCTTCTGTAGGCAGACTCATCCCCGATGACGGTGGGGTTGTCCGCAAACGTGACAAGCTTGACAGACTCGTGGTTGGAGTGCAGCCGTTGGTGTACAGGAAGAAGAGCAGAGAGGAGAGAACACAGCCCTGAGGAGAACTGGTGCTGATGGTCTGCAGGTCAGAGACATTCTTCCCCAGCCTCATTTTCTGCTTCCTGTCCGTCAGAATTGGGTCAGGCACGTTCATATGGGACAGTTTGACTTGGAGGAGGTCTGGGAGGATTGTGTTGACCAACCAAACCTGAAACCACTGACTAAACAACTAAACTAAACATTAAAGATGTGAGAATTACAATAATAATCATTGGAGTTTGATGCTTTGTGTGTTGTGTGGACTCTCATGTGACTGTTTAAACTTGACTTTACACTAAATCTCTGTCCACAGAGCTCACAAGCAAAGGCTTCTGTCCTGTGTGGACTCTCATGTGTGTACATAAATTTGCCTTTTGTGTGAATCTTTGTCCACAGAGCTCACAAACAAAAGGCTTCTGTCCTGTATGGACTCTCATGTGAACGTCTAAATGGTCCTTTCGGATAAATCTTTGTCCACAGAGCTCACAAACAAAAGGCTTCTGTCCTGTATGGACACTCATGTGTCTGTCTAAATGTTCTGCTCGGACAAATCTTTGTCCACAGAGCTCACAAGCACATATATCCTGTCCTGTGTGGACTTTTTTGTGTCTGTCATAATTACTCTTATGTTTATATTTTTGCCCACAGAGCTCACAAGCAAAAGACTTCTGTTCTGTGTGGACGCCCATGTGACTGTTTAAATTGAACTTATGACTAAATTCTTGTCCACAGAGCTCACAAGCAAAAGGCTTCTGTCCTGTGTGGACTCCCATGTGTCTCTTCAAGCTTCCCTTTTGGGAAAATCTTTTCCCACAGAGCTCACAGGCAAAAAGCTTCTGTCCTGTGTGGATACTCTTGTGTCTTGTTAAAGTTGACTTCACACTAAATCGTTTCCCACAGAGCTTACAAGCAAAAGGCTTTAGCTGACAGTCAGAATTGTTGCCATCCTGGTCATCATCTTCATCTTGGCTGACTTCAGTCTCTGAAGAGTTGGAATCATCTTTATAAAGTTTTGGATCTAGATTCCTGGTACGTTTTGCTCCTCCATAGTCCTCTCTACCACTTTCTGCTTTCATCTGGTCAGTGGTGCTGCTGGTTGGAAGATCTGCGTCTTTAGGTTGGTTCTGATCAAACTGTGACAACAGAACTTCTCTTCCTTCTTCCTTAAACTGATGAGAAACCGCAGAGAATGAAATGTTGGTGGCATCAGTTTTAATCTCATCAAGCTGCTCCTCCTCTTCCTGCTTCATGTTGAGGGGCTCCATGTCCTTCTGGTTCAAAAGAGGCCTCAGTTCTTCAGGAGCTGGCTGCTTCACCATTTGCTGAACACCTACAAACACAGACACAAAAACATTAAAGCGGCAGGATGAGATATTTTTATACTGTTCAGGTAAGAACTGTGTAGCCTCCAGGAATGGTCAGTTTTTCATCTACAGTCTGACCTCTTCAGTATCTGGCCATATGGAGACACAAGTTTTAACTGGTGCTTTCAATCTGCAAGAAAGATACTGTTGCTTGGCCAAGGTTCCTCGCAAGCTCACTCCTATCCAAGACTGGTTTTTATTCATTTTCATTGTTTATTCACAGAACAAGGCGGATGAACAATATGAGTAACTCATCATATAATGAAATGGACAATATGGTTAAATGAAATGTTGATTAATCTGTGCTTAAATTACTGAAGTTGAAATGAATATTATTATTATTACAGTGAAAGATTAACAAGGATGAAATGAAATATGACCCATATATTTAATCTGCACACTGACTGGACAACACACTCTCCATATCTCAATGACGCAAGTTCGAATTAACGTCACTGCACATAGATATTTTCTTATCCACAAAATCAGCATCTTCATATCTGAGGGAGGTGTGTATCTGAGTTTGTTGGCAAAACCCCTTTACAGGGCAAGTTCTGATTTATCAGTAAACCAAGATATGGCCATTATTTCAAACAGCATCACTTCCTGAGTGATTTCAGTTGAGCCTGACTCTGACAGGCCATCGGAGGGAAACTCTGTTCCCATCGCATCTTTTGACAAGCTGTCAAAACCTGTTGCACGCTACAGCTGACCGCAAACGGTTCCTTCAGAATGAAGCTGAACCAGCTTTAACTCCTTAAGAGTTATTCCTAAGACGCAAACAACCGTGGTGACCTGGAGACATCTCGAGACCGGTCTGGTGGTACTGCGGTTTCTCCTACGGACTTTGGTACCTTTGAGGTCCATACGACTTCCTGACAGTACGGATCTACAATGGGGGCCTCCGACGAAGGGTACACAGGCTCACAGGATTGCGTCTGATGTGGTTTTATAAACCATCACTATAATTATAGCAGACCAAATTCACTCCCACTCAGAACTCAGTTTCTCCAGATACGAAGGTTCTGATAACATCACATTCACACATCATCACACCTTACAGGTGCTGGCCAGTAAATTAGAATATCATCAAAAGGTTGAAAATATTTCAGTAATTCCATTCAAAACGTGAAACTTGTACATTATATTCATGCAATGCACACAGACCAATGTATTCCCGATGTTTATTACGTTTAATTTTGATATTTATAGGTGACAACCAATGAAAACATCAAATCTGGTATCTCAGAAAATTAGAATATTCTAAAGGCCAATGAAAAAATGTTTGTTTCTCTAATGTTGGCCAACTGAAAAGAATGAACATGAAAAGAATGTGCATGTATAGCACTCAATACTTAGTCGGGGCTCCTTTTGCCTCAATAACTGCAGTAATGCGGCGTGGCATGGACTCGATCAGTCTGTGGCACTGCTCAGGTGTTATGAGAGCCCAGGTTGCTCTGATAGTCGTCTTCAGCTCCTCTGCATTGTTGGGTCTAGCGTATTGCATCCTCCGCTTCACAATACCCCATAGATTTTCTATGGGGTTAAGGTCAGGCGAGTTTGCTGGCCAATCAAGGACAGGGATACCATGGTCCTTGAACCAGGTGCTGGTGGTTTTGGCACTGTGTGCAGGTGCCAAGTCCTGTTGAAAGGTGAAGTCTGCATCCCCATAAAGTTGGTCAGCAGCAGGAAGCATGAAGTGCTCTAAAACTTCCTGGTAGACGGCTGCATTGACCCTGGACCTCAGGAAACAGAGTGGGCCAACACCGGCAGATGACATGGCACCCCACACCATCACTGACGGTGGAAACTTTACACTGGACCTCATGCAACGTGGATTCTGTGCTTCTCCGCTCTTCCTCCAGACTCTGGGTCCTTGATTTCCAAAGGAAATGCAGAACTTGCTTTCATCAGAAAACATAACTTTGGACCACTCAGCATCAGTCCAGTCCTTTTTGTCCTTGGCCCAGGCGAGACGCTTCTTGCGCTGTTTCATGTTCAAGAGTGGCTTGACACACGGAATGCGACACCTGAATCCCATGTCTTTCATGAGTCTCCTCGTGGTGGTTCTTGAAGCGCTGACTCCAGCTGCAGTCCACTCTTTGTGGATCTCCCCCACATTTTTGAATGGGTTTGTCGTCACAATTCTCTGCAGGGTGCGGTTATCCCTAGAGCTTGTACACTTTTTTCTACCACATTTTTTCCGTCCCTTCGCCTGTCTGTTAATGTGCTTGGACACAGAGCTCTGCGAACAGCCAGCTTCTTTAGCAATCACCTTTTGTGTCTTGCCCTCCTTGTGCAAGGTGTCAATGATTGTCTTTTGGACAGCTGTTAAGTCAGAAGTCTTCCCCATGATTGTGGTGCCTTCAAAACAAGACTGAGGGACCTTTTAAAGGCCTTTGCAGGTGTTTTGAGTAAATCAGCTGATTAGAGTGGCAGCAGGTGTCTTCTATATTCAGCCTTTTCAGAATATTCTAATTTTTTGAGATACCAAATTTGGAGTTTTCATTAGTTGTCACTTATGAATATCAAATTTAAATGTAATGAACATTGGAAATACATTGGTCTGTGTGCATTGCATGAATATAATGTACAAGTTTCACGTTTTGAATGGAATTACTGAAATATTTTCAACCTTTTGATGATATTCTAATTTACTGGCCAGCACCTGTACATTCCATCCACGTAGAGCCATTCATCACATAAAGTGTTCCCTAGTTGTCATGTTTCTAATAGTTTAGAAAATAAATTTCTTACTTTTTATAAACTTGACTGTCTGAATTCATACGAAGTGTCTTACGATCCCTGAATAAACAAAGAATTCTAAATCTTCTGGTTTAACATTCAAAGACCAATCAGATTGAATTTCCATATTTATACAGAAATTCATATCTTATTGGTCAAATGTAGTGTAGTATACTGAGCTTTAAAAGTACCCAAAACACATACGTATGCTATTCCTACAACAGTTAGAAATAAGTTAAACAACCCAATGAGATTGACATTAAAAGAACACACAAGTCCACTGTACTAGGAAGGCAGGAGATGTGGTTCAAAAAGTTATTTTACAGTTTTAAAAAATAATTATTCAAAAGAAGACCTAAATGAAAGAATTAAATAATTACTAAAAAGTTTTAGTAATTAATTAATTCTTTCATTAAAATGGCTAGAAAACTAAAAACTACTAAAACCCAGGCTAAGGTTTACCAGTGGATGACTGGGAGGTTGAATCTCAATAAAGAAAATATAACTTAATCAAAAGGTAGCCCAAGTACTCGTGGCCATGCATTCAGGAGTGAAATAATCCTTACACACACATGAAGATGGACCACCAGCCACCACCTTCAGCTCTCAGCCCGTAACATAAGATAAATTAAATGTGTAACTGGTTTGGCTATAATCTCAATGATTTCTTTTACAACAGACATATCAAATCCATGTAAATCTGCTGACTTTTTACTTTTAAATGTTTTAACAACTGTTATAACTTCATTTTCATTTGTGCCTTGAATAAATATGGTTTTATCTAAATTTGTTATTTTACTCACAGCATCAGCATCTAATTTAGTATTTGATATATCCTTTGCCAAATTTGGCCCAATTTCAGTAAAATACTTATTGAATTCATTTGCTATTTCTTTAGACTGATAAATTTCTTGATTGTCTTTTGTTAGAAAAATATTTGGAAGACTATTGGTGCCACTACCCTTTTTTATTACATCATTTAATATGCGCCACGTATTTTTAATGTTAGATTTATTTCCTTCCAATAATAATTTCTTTTACTAGATCTCATAATACTTATTAATTTATTCTTGTATATCTTGTAATTCTGTTCTGCTTCCTCCATTCTTTTCTTTAAAAAGTCTTTATACAGCTTATTATTTTAGTTATCCACGGCTTTTCAGCATATTTATACTTATCCACCTTATAAAGCAATGGGCAGTTTTTTTCATAGAGAAGTTACAATATTTAAAAATTTTCCATAAGCCATATTTGCATCTTCCACATAATCCTCCTCCCAATTTTGTTCCATTAAGTCAGTTTTAAATGAATTTACTGCTTCTTGATTTTTTAGCCTTGTAACAACCTCAGATTCACTTTGAGTGGTTACCGTTGTCCTGTGTACAACTGTGAAAACCGGTAAATGATCAGACATATCGGTAATTATAAGACCACTTAACACATCGTTTTCAAGAATATTTGTAAAAATACTGTCGATCAGTGTCGTTCTTGTAATTCGAGTTGGCCGAGTTATTAGTGGATACAGTCCCAGACCAAACAGAATTAATAAACTCTGTATTTGCATTTTGCATTTGAGGATTCAACAGGTCGATGTTAAAATCCCCACAGACAAAACACTTTTTTCTGTTGATTATATCATCATAAATATCAACTATTTTTTAAACATTTCAACACAAGATCCTGGTTTCCTATACATACAACTGACTAACACATTCTTACCCCTTCTTTCCACTGGAGCCGTCAGCAGCACGTTACTGCAGCAGCACGTCATAGCTGCTGGTAGGAACCGCTGTGGTCAACAGAACCTTTTCCACCGGAGCCGTCAGCAGCGCGAGTCGGCCGCGTCTCAGGAGCAGCATGTCGCGGCCTTTACGCGCCGGTTCTATTTTCTACGCGCGACCCCTCTGAAACGGGTCAAGTTCCACATTTTTGGGGAAGGAAAGACAGGAAATCGGACGCAAAAACGGAGCGAAGCTCCCGAGATTTTCAGAATAAAGAAACGTACTGCCTTCCGGTTGCTTTACTTTAAAAAAAAGGTTACTAACTGTGCGTCCCCGTGAGAAGTTATCACCTAGCTAGCGGTCTCCTTTGTTTTTCAGGTCCGTATTGGCGATTATAAAACGGACAGAACATAAAACACAAACCTTTTGGAGCCATGTTGTAGTTTTCTCCTGCTTGTTGTTGTGTTTACTGACAAAGTCACTCGTGTGACTTCGTGCTCTGTCGGTGACAACTGCTCCCCTGCAGCTTCGCGTCTCGTGGGAAGGGCCAAGCAGCAGCTTACGCGAGCAAGACGTACTGCTGCAGTAACGTGCTGCTGACGGCTCCGGTGGAAGGAAAGGGTGAGACTTTTCCATTTGTATTTCCACAGATTCACACTCCATAATGTTATCCATAACTAATGTCATATCACCCACCAATCTACTTAGAAAGTTTTTATCAATATACAAAGCCACACCCCCACCTTTTTGCAATCTCTACTTGTCTAATAGGGCCTTTCAGACTATTGCACCCAGACTTTGGAACAGTCTACCTTCAAATCTCCGTCTCTCTAACACTGTAGAGGTCTTTAAAAATCATCTAAAAACTCACCTTTTCATCCAGGCGTTCCCTCCCTAAATGTTCTAAAAGATGTCTTTGTTCGGGTTCACACCTTCACTTTGTTTATACTCATGATTTTATTTTCTACTTTATCACTGCTATTGTTTTTCGGATGTGTTTATTGGTTAGAGGTATTTGCTCTGATCTTTATCATGTTGTACAGTGCTTTGTGATTTATATCTGAGAAAGGCGCTATATAAATAAACTTTTACTTACTTACTTACTTACTTATGTAACGTGAGGAAGTGTGGGTTTTCTGTCACAAAGCTGGTGTTTGACCCGACTGGGTCGCTCAGAACTTTAACACACAGATTGGGACCTTTGCAGACATGAAGTCTGCGAGAGTCTGGAAGAAGCCATAACATCAGCCACCTGCAGCGTCCAGAAGACGTGTTTCCATGAGTTGTACCCAGAACAAGTCAAAACATAAAGTTTAAACTTCCTTTTCTTGTTTTGAATGTTAAAAGTTTATTCATCAATTTGCTCATTATAAATGTGTTTTAATCAAATGAATGATTATTATGCTTTGGGTAATTATAAGAGATTTAATTAATCCATTCTTAATTAAATGTTAATGTTGAGAATGTTTGGTAGCGACCTTCACACTCCTGCTTCTTCACACGCCCACGCACATCTGCTCACAGTAAACTCCAAAACACATTTGCTGACGTACACGTTTTGCTTTGAGAGGAGAAAGGCTTTTGGTAAGTTGCAGTCTTATGATTTCAGTTCGTGCTTGACAACGAAAGAGAGAGGACCTGAATAAACGCTAAAGGGGGGACAGAGCCGGTTGGCTCGTTTCCCCCCCCCCTCTCACGCTGTTCCTGCCAAGCCAGGCAGAATAGCTGAATCGCAACTTCTAACGCAGACTCATACAGAGTCTTTGATTTCTGAGTGAACTAAACTTAACAAACGCATCGACAAAACGCTTTTCCATCGACGTGTACCGAGGGCAACTCTGGACCGGTTCCGTTCGACACCTACGTCTCCCCTGTCAGCCGCTGGTGTCATCTGGATGAACCATCACCATCCTCCACGGCCCGGATCCGAAAGAGGGTCCACAAGAGTTTGGTGAGACAGAGCACGGTATTTAGCATTTGATGAAGTTCTCTGATAAGACCTAAGTTTATCCAAACCATCACTTCACTCAGACACCTGTTCTTCCTGAAGCAAAATCAGACTCACACACGCATTCATATCACAACATTCTCAATCTTCATAAATTCACCACAAGGTCTATTTGATCAGATCAACTGTTAAAGATTGTCCCACAAGTTGCCAATGTTGATTGTTATTTCCTGTTTGTCAATTTCAAAATCATTAGTCTAGTTTGAAGAATTAAAACTTTTAATTTTGAAACTTGTTTGTTCATTGAACTGAAACACAGACACACAGATATTATCGTCAGTTTATTGATGAAAACAACCTTTGAGTCTTCTTAACAATATAAAATTTGGTTATTGATTTATTAAAAATTAATATTCAGAATTAATACGTAGTATGGTTCCTCTTTCATAAAAGAGCCTAAAACCACAACACTACACTTACTTGTGGAAAACATTATATCCTTCCATTTGAAACAGATATCCTCCCTTCCTGGAGCCATGTCTCAGAGATTGCTATTACAGTAAATTGATGATTTGATTGCTTCAAACATTGCATAATCTTCACAAAATTTGAATTTAGACTTCTACAATTGAAATGTATAACAGATAATTTACCTTTTATAGTGACAATATGTTCAAACTGGTCTTCAGTATAGTATTCACAATGATTATGTACTCTAGTGTAACAATTGTTATCTGGATCAATGTCATCCTGCATACTATGTAGTTTATATTCTGTGTAGTCAAACCTTTGCAATTGTAAATTTTCATAACTTGAATGACCAGTTTCTGTTCTTACTGTATTGAGAGTTGAATAATCCAGATTCTTCGTATATTTTCTTGTTGTATTGTCGCGTGCCCGTCCCATTTACCGGTTCCTTTAAAACCCAGTTCCGCTAGAACTTATGAGACGGTGCATCCATCAGGGTTCGGGGGGATGTCGGCGAGTATAATCGTACCAGACCCGGGTTTGGACCATCTAATTAGAATCTTGTCTTTTATTTTAAAGGTGAAATGACTTGCACGAATAGCCAGCCCCAGAGTAGTCCACTTCTTTTAAACTCGTTACCTTTTGGTTAAGATACTAGAGAGAAGTCTGGAGGCAAGCCAAGCCTCTCAGCAATTGTTTGGATTACCCGGAATTAATTGCGCCTCTAACAGCTTTTGTGGGAGGTTGGTAACTATAAAATGATTTATGCTAGTTGATCAGGCTATCATAATTTTATCAATTTATTTATTAATCCAACCTTCCAGCTGATTAGAGACTTTTTCAACCTGCAATCAGAGCCAAAATAACCTCGAATATTCTGCTTTTATCGCCCTTAAGACAACTCGTTACTCGCAAGGAGGGGGAAGTTAAAACTTCCCTTATCTTAAGGTTTCTTTATATTATTCTGTTATAAACTGTAAAGTAAGTCCTGATAATTCAGAGACCGATCATCGATATGCTTACCTCTGTGCAATTATGGCCAGGGCTCCAAACGTGAAGCTTTAGAGAAAACCTGAAAGAATCAGGATTATGTTTCTTTTTCAAAAAAGGTTTATTACAAAATCAAAATACAAAAATGGGTAAAGTAAAAAACAACTGCTATCCCCCACGGAGGAATTAGTTCAAAATGATTAAATAAGAGTTAGTTTACACTAGCTCCTGTCTTCTCAGAATCTCCCCAAAAACTGAACCCAAAAACTTGTCTAGCTCTGCTTCTCTCCAAAAAACTGCCTGTCATCCCCCATCCAGCAGGACGGGGGATGACCCCTCCAAATCTGCTCTGTCTCTTCTTGTCGTCTGCCCCAGCTGCTGTCGAATCTCCGAATCCCTCTCTCTGCTGTTCAGAGCTGTTCTTATATACCCTTCCTGGGCCAGCTTAAGGTCATGGGGTCATTTACCAGATACACACTTTATAGCTCAACACAAAACATTTGGTGTCATTTTCACTACATGCAGCATTCTTCTTAACACAGGTCATTACATCATCTTTTGCAGCATTCTTCAGTTTCTCTCCAATGTTCCCGAGAGGGCTTCTGGATCTGATGGGCTTGTCTTCACTCTGTTCTCCTCCAATCCCATCTTTCCAAGCCAGGGGTGGGGCAAAGAGGTTGGGTCAGTCTCCTGACCTTTGTGTGACCCTTGTTTCTGACCACAGTTTTTTTGACCTGCAGCACAGCTCCTGTCGGCTGGCTGATTTTGCTCGCACAAGCCAGTTCAGTGTGGCTCACCTTTTGACCCCGTACTTGCCACTGTCTTTGGCATGTGGGACTCGCAACATCCCCCATGCGAGAAAAATCTAGCCAGGGGACTGCAACAGCCTTCTTTGGGGTGGGGCTGCCTCCTCCTCTGGATCATCTTCATCTCCAGTCTCAGACCCAGATTCTGACAGCTCAGAGTTCAGATACACACCATCATCATCATCATCATCACTCACTTCATTCTCCGAAGAACCAGATGTTTGTTAATGAGGGTTCAGATCTGGGTTCCTGCTTCTCCACCAGTTTCTGCTGCCATCTGGTCAGCTGAGCTGCCGGTTGGAACATCTCAGTCTCCACCTTCAAGCAGAGACTCTCTCCCTCCAGACTGAAGACATCTTTTACTGCAGAGCTTCAAATATTCTCCTCACACACCTGAACAGCAACAAGCTAACTCTGCTAGCAGCTGCAGGTGGGAAGCTTACGCTAAAAACTATAAAGTGTGGCAAGGTGGATTAATGAGGGCCCGGGCGGGATTCGATCCCGAGACCTCCGGGGTGGGAGACATACGCTCTAACCACTCAGCCAAAGGGACATCCCCTTAACCAGCTGGCCAGGGCGCATGATCAATCAAGACATTGTGACAGAACGCTCACACTGTCACACCTTCCCCCCTCTTTCCACAAGCGCGTCCTCGTACTCCCGCGCAGGGTGCCACAAACTTCACATCCATGGACCTACTTGACAGTTCTACATGGATCCTGCCAACAACACCAAATGTGGCAAGGTTAAAAATGCTTACGCCTTATTAGTGTAGCTGTCTGTCAGGTCAGAATCATACGGAGCTGTTAGTTCAGGATTCTCCCTTCTCAACAGAACTAGTAGGGGGAGGGGTGATGTCACCACATCCTGCTTGTCTGTTGTTGCTCAGCTGACTGAGTGCTTTTTCTCTGTTCAGCTGTGGCTTCTCACATCTGCAGGCTGCCGAGAGCGGAAGCTAGGTGCTTGTTTCAAGCAGATCCTCTAAAAACAAAGTTTAATTGGAGCAGAGTTCCAATGCTCCCAGTTATAAGTCCGTCCTTTACAGGCGGCACGGTTTCTCCCCTCACGGAGCCCTTAAGCACAGAGGTTCACACATTATACATGTTCCCGGCTTCTAGCCTCCCCATTGCGCGTAACGATACACATTTGCAGATTCTATGAAGCCCGGAAACATAGCCACTTTACAATCTTTAACAGAATCCCCCTTCGTTAGCAAAATTAGGCCCGTAGCACCTGGGATCTTACAAGTCATTTCTTCACTAGATTTTGGCCCAGCCACGACCTTTAATCAAGTAATCAATTAAAAAAAAATTATTGTATTTATTTATTTATTTTTCAATTAATTACTTTTATTTTTCAGAGTTATTTTATAACTTGATGAGGGTGAACGCGCAAACCAGTGTCAGTTAAAACCACGTTCCCAGTTACGTCTTTTATTATGAAGGGACCACTTACGTTATGCTTAATGCAATCCCAGAAGGATCTCATATTGCTCGCCCGTGAGGAGTTTCGCTGGATTTTCCCAACAACACCACGCTATCTGATTAAAAACAGGATCATTTTGTTGTTCTGCTAGAATCACCAAATCACCCACTAACGGAAATACATGATTATTCTTTACTTGAATTTCAGCATTCGGACAGCGCTCCGCTGCGGCTTGAGCCGTTCCGGCCTTGTTCTGAAAGCTTCGGTTACAGGATACTGCCAAAACGCTTTGTGGTTCACCTTGAAATGTCGCTATTTCTCCGGTGACAAATCTCACATTAAGGAGAACATTTTCCGGTTTTACCGTTAAAGATCTATCTGCCATGGCTGGTTGAAAGTTTCTCTTTTTTATTATTTATTTATTTTTTATTCGTTTTCACGTCTTATTCTTTATTCTTACTCTTTATTCCTTTTTATTTTTTGCCTAGCTTTTATCCTTGGCTTTTCTTACGTCGGAAAGCCGTGATTTCTTTATACCTCTTTGAGTTAATCTTCCGTTCTCCCAAATTTCCTTCCTTTTCGAGAAATTGGTGCGGTTTTCACTCCAAGGTTATAAGCTTATCCGGTCCATGGTGCGTAAGCTTTTATCAGCCTAAAAGACATAGTTCTACGTCGAATAGTCCGGTATCTAATATTTGAACCTTCGCTCTGTAGCCCCACATTGGTGCGCCATGTCGCAAACGTGGCATTTACCGTGCCCCACGTTGGGAAGCCATGTCGCGTGCCCGTCCCATTTACCGGTTCCTTTAAAACCCAGTTCCGTTAGAACTTATGAGAGGGTGCATCCATCAGGGTTCGGGGGGATGTCGGTGAGTATAATCGTACTAGACCCGGGTTTGGACCATCTAATTAGAATCGTGTCTTTTATTTTAAAGGTGAAATGACTTGCACGAATAGCCAGCCCCAGAGTGATACACTTCTTTTAAACTCGTTACCTTTTGGTTAAGATACTAGAGAGAAGTCTGGAGGCAAGCCAAGCCTCTCAGCAATTGTTTGGATTACCCGGAATTAATTGCGCCTCTAACAGCTTATGTGGGAGGTTGGTAACTATAAAATGATTTATGCTAGTTGATCAGGCTATCATAATAAGTTTATCAATTTATTCATTAATCCAACCTTCCAGCTGATTAGAGACTTTTTCAACCTGCAATCAGAGCCAAAATAACCTCGAATATTCTGCTTTTATCGCCCTTAAGACAACTCGTTACTCGCAAGGAGGGGGAAGTTAAAACTTCCCTTATCTTAAGGTTTCTTTATATTATTCTGTTATAAACTGTAAAGTAAGTCCTGATAATTCAGAGACCGATCTTCGACATGCTTACCTCTGTGCAATTATGGTCAGGGCTCCAAACGTGAAGCTTTAGAGAAAACCTGAAAGAATCAGGATTATGTTTCTTTTTCAAAAAAGGTTTATTACAAAATCAAAATACAAAAATGGGTAAAGTGAAAAACAACTGCTATCCCCCACGGAGGAATTAGTTCAAAATGATTAAATAAGAGTTAGTTTACACTAGCTCCTGTCTTCTCAGAATCTCCCCAAGAACTCTCCCTCTCTCTCTTTCTCTCCTAAGAGTCTCTTCTGTCATCCCCCATCCAGCAGGACGGGGGATGACCCCTCCAAATCTGCTCTGTCTCTTCTTGTCCTCTGCCCCAGCTGCTGTCGAATCTCCGAATCCCTTTCTGCTGTTCAGAGCTGTTCTTATATACCCTTCCTGGGCCAGCTTAAGGTCATGGGGTCATTTACCAGATACACACTTTATAGCTCAACACAAAACATTTGGTGTCATTTTCACTACATGCAGCATTCTTCTTAACACAGGTCATTACATCATCTTTTGCAGCATTCTTCAGTTTCTCTCCAATGTTCCCGAGAGGGCTTCTGGATCTGATGGGCTTGTCTTCACTCTGTTCTCCTCCAATCCCATCTTTCCAAGCCAGGGGTGGGGCAAAGAGGTTGGGTCAGTCTCCTGACCTTTGTGTGACCCTTGTTTCTGACCACAGTTTTTTTGACCTGCAGCACAGCTCCTGTCGGCTGGCTGATTTTGCTCGCACAAGCCAGTCCAGTGTGGCTCACCTTTTGACCCCGTACTTGCCACTGTCTTTGGCATGTGGGGACTCGCCACAGTATCATCCATGCGTGAAGTTGGTTGTCCTCCTCTTGTTCATCCTTGGTGATCCACAGCAGACATATGTCATTTGTATTGATCAAGTTCTTTAATATCTCTGATGACCATCACTTTTGCCTGCTCCGGGGGACCATTTAGCTTTATCAGTACTTTGCAGTTTCTTGTCCAAGTGTCATGGATCTTCTTTTCTTTTCTCAGGATCCTTGCTTGCCTTGCGATTTCCGAGTTTCTTTTAGTAAGATGCTCATTCACATATACACTTGTACCCTTTAATTTTTTTGCATTCCTCAGCACCTCCAGTTTACATTTTCTACTGGCAAGCCTGATCACAATGGTTGACGTTTTACTATGTTTTTGAGCCAATGAGTGACAAGCCACAATGTCTTTACTGGATATTGCAATATCTTTGCGGTTGAAAAATTTGATCACCTGATCCTCAAGTGAAGGAGGACCTGGAGAATGAGTAGCAGTGATTTCAATGTCTTTTCCCCTGTCACAGGCTGTGGCCTGTGCATAGGTACGGTGTATCTCCAGTCCTGATATCAAGAGATCATCCAACCTTGAATGTTGCTCCAACTCATCAACCCTCCGTTCAAGCAGTTCAATTTTTTTGTCCTTTTCTTGTATTAAAGCCTTAAGTTGCTTGACTTCTTTCAATACCTCCTGTAGGCCGCTCTGCTGTTTTGCCACTTTAGTTATCTCATGTGACATGAAATTCAAGGACTTTTTTATCTCCTCCATATCTTGGACCAGATTCTCCATAGACATCGTTGTTCCAAACAGTTTCCTTGGATGGTTAATAACTCTATGGTGTTGTCAGATTCCCAGCTGGTTAAAACATGGGCCAAAAAAAAGTCCAACACTTTATGTGTCGAAAAAATGTTCAATACTTCATCTAGCTCAAAAATGGTTTAAGCCAAAGGTTTCTAATTACTTAAGCCACAAAAAAGCAAGCTTAGAAAAGGTGGATGTTATCTTATTTTGCTGATATTCAAATATTAGTAGAGCTCAGCAATCTCACCACACCTACTCGGCAACCATCTTGGATCTTTTAAGGACCCGCGGATACCCTGTAGCAGACCAAACACAACCACTTTAGGTGTGACTCAACGCCGGAGTCGTTACCTGCCAGCTTGACACTGGTGTAAGAGGAAGGAACTTGTGAAGCCTTGGTAATGAGGGAAACCCCCAGCCTACCAGAGGCATAAACTTGTACTTCATGCCTCTGGTGGAAACAGACTAAGAACCAGCACCGTCATGATGACCTGGAAGCTGTAGTGTAGGGCAGCAAGAGTGAGTATGTGCCATAGGGAGAACCCAGGCTCTATATTTATAATTTCAATAGCAAAGAAAAACTATCGGATCAGGACTCTAAATCAGATCAGATTCAAAGTTGAAAGATAAGATCAGGATCGGGAACCTGAAATGCTGATCAGGACATCAGGCAGCATCAGAGGTAACTGTAGAACCTCATTTGTGTTTGGACTATTTAGATTCAGTTGAACTTTAAGAGTTATCAAAAAATATTAGCTTAATCTAAAACTTCAACTTGTATTTTAGACTCAATCCCAACCAAATTATTTACAGATGCATTTCCTTTGGTTACTGCCATTTTAATTTTATGTATGTAGCAGACACTTTTGTCCAAAGCAACTTACAGGTGATAAGCAAGCCCAACAAACACTATTCAGTCAATCCTAGGTGGCAGTGGGGCAGCCTAATGAATCATAAAGGGAAGCAAACATGGAGTGAGCAGGGGAGTGGGAGACGGGTGCAGGGAGGGTGCTAGTCTAGAAGATGCTCTCTGAAGAGCTGGGTCTTCAGGAGTTAGTTGAAAATAGACAAGGAAGCCCCTGTTCTAGTAGTGCTTGGTAGGTTCTTCCACATCTGTGGAACGACACATGAAAATAGTCTGGATTGTCCTGAGTGTGGTGTAGGCACTGCTAGCAGATGATTCTTCAATGACTGGAACGGCCAGGCCGTAACGTAAGCCTTTACAAGAGGATTCAGGTAGAAGGGAGCCGTACCATCCAGGACTTTGTATGCTAGTGTTAGCAATTTGAATTTGATGTGTGCAGCTAGCGGTAGCCAATGGAGCTCAATCTATTCCTACTAAATGGATAAGTACCACAGGATTTTAAGGTTGCTGTAATCAAACCTTGACTTGAAGAGCAAGTCACCACCAAATCAACTTATTTATTCTGTTAAACTGTATAAATGCGTGTCTAATCGTGCTGCAGACACGTGTCGTCAATAGTTTTGCACTTTAGTGCTTTTTAGTTAAAATTTTAATTTTCTGCCTAAAACTGTCAGTGTTGTGCCGTTGTCAGGTAAAAACTCTGCACTGCATTTGAATTTAAATCTGCCACCGCTATTGGCTAAGAGGTACCCAAGAATGTTAGCTGGTACCATATGATGTCACAATGTCATTGTGAGTCTGTGTGTGTGTGTATTTGTTAGCGGCTACGCCCTCTCGGTCTGCAAGGCAACAGCATTTGTTGTATTTTTCAAACAGGAAGTGGGAGTGGAGTAATACTCTGGTAGGGGGTCACTTGCTCTTAGGAGCCTTCTCTGGATCCAGATGACCCAATGAATTATACACCAATATCTAACCTTCCATTTTTATCCAAAGTCCTGGGGAAAATAGTGGCCATCCAAGTATGTGAGCATTTAAACACTAATGCTCTGTTTGAGGAATTTCAGTCTGGTTTTAGAGAGTATCACAGCACTGAAACTGCATTAGTGAGAGTTACAAATGATATTCTCATGGCCTCAGATAAGAATCTTGTGTCTGTTCTAGTCTTGTTAGATCTCAGTGCTGCCTTTGACACAGTTGACCACAATGTTCTTTTAGAAAGACTTGAACATGTTGTAGGGATCAAAGGAACAGTGTTAGGCTGGTTTAAATCCTACCTGTCTGACAGATTTCATTTTGTAAACGTACATGACAAATCTTCTTCATACTCCAGGGTTACTTGTGGAGTAGGGCTGGACGATATAGAAAAAAGGTACATCAATAATTATTGAAAAATATTTTTTGAATTGTAGGAAATATTTTACGTGCACCCCTGGCCATTTCATTTTTGGTAATTTGATTGTTTTTCTCCGCCTCTTCTCGCTGCAACATCTTTAGGTCTGCCACAAACGACTATTGTAGTAGTCGACTAATCGTGTCATTCATAAAGGTTTAGCTTATTGCACCAGGATGCTCTAATATACCATCATTAGCTTCTTGTCTGAAGTGTGATCAGCTATGTGACATCTAATAATAAAGACAAGATGATAGCTTACCAAACTACTTTAACTTTGTAACCCATTAACTCATTCACTGCCAGCCGTTTCATGATCGCTAAAGCCCTTCGCTCCCAGTGTTTCTCACCGTTTTTACTGTTTTTTTAGGAGTTACAGAACGTTGCGCGCTAGCATGATGTCGACGCCAAAACAACCAAAACAAAGAGGAGACTCACCTCTTACATCAGGAAGAATCCGCGCATTTCGAGCGTTATCCGTTCTTTCATAATATGTTGTTGAATTGTGATCGGCAGAAGCTTTTCCGGTTCGTGCCTCACTTTTTTTACAGCAGCGGCCCAAAACGATCACCTAACACACGGATGTTCTGCTTCCTGATCACGTGACGTGTGACGTATGTGGATGAAGATCGGCTTTAGAGCAGAGATAAAGTTTGTTCTCACTGTGCGGGGGCTCGTTCTGACGTCCACACAGTAAAAAATGTAAATTGGCAGGGAATGAGTTAATGATGATGAGGGTGCCATCTTTTAGTTCTTTTTAAAACACAGAGAGGTTTTATTTACCTGTGTCATGCAGGCAAAGTCTTTTTATTGTGGTTTTCCTTCTAGTGTGGTGTGTTTTTAGTGTGTATTATTTTTTACTTAGTTTAGTGCATGGGATGCTTTTATTTTGGGGAACCCAGGAAACTGGGAGGGTGTGTGATTTTATTTTGACGAGCTTGGACAGATGACATCCGGACCGGAGCAATTATCTGCAACGGTGGCAGATTAGGAGCGTCTTTTTTTTTTGGTGGAGACGGTAGCAGGAAGCAGAGAGTCGCCGGGTGAAAGGACACCGATCATCTGTGACGAGGCTTCATGGAGGTGTGGCAGTGTGAGTGTCCTGTCACAGTGTCCCGATTGATCATGCGCCCTGGCTACTTGGCCAAGGGGATGTCCCGTTGGCTGACTGGTTAGAGCGTATGACTCTCACCCGGGAGTCTGGGGATCGAATCCCACCCGGGCCCTCGTTTATCCACCTTGCCACATTTGGCGTTGTCGGCAGGATCCAGGCTTTGGGAGCGGCTGTTGGAGCCAAATAAATTAGCCATGATGATGCCTGTTTACCCAGGGGCCCCTTGGCTCCCAACATTTAAAGGACATGGGGAGGATTTAAAATACTGTGACTGGAAGGAACAGATAACCGGGTTGCTAGGGACACAGGAGTTGGCAGAACCCAGGAAGGTTGATATTGTATTGGGGGCGCTGGCTGGGGAAGCCAAACGTCAGGTCAGTGTTTTGGAAGAGAAGGAAAAAGATCAAGTCCATAAAATCCTTAACTATTTAGATTCCTTGTATGGAGACCGCACTCCAACCCCGGTGTTAAGGTCTCAGTTTTTCGGTTGCACCCAGAAGCCAAGTGAGACTGTATCTTCTTTTATTTTGAGGTTGCGTGAGCTACATTGTAGGTTGCGGCGACATGACCCCGACGACTCCCCCTCAGATGTAGCCTTAAGGGGACCAGCTGTTGTTGGGGTTACAGGAGGGTCCCCTGGCCCAGGCCTTAAAGGTTTATGCTCGCCGTAACCCTGAGGGGGATTTTGCTGCTATCCGTCAGGAGGCACTATTACTTGATGCAGAGTACAGAAACACGCCGACTGAGGCGACATGTTCAGCTGTGAATAACCCATGTGCTTCCCCCAAATCATCACAGGGACCTGGCTGGAAGGAGGCCCTAAAGAGGGAGATTATGGAGGACGTGAAGGCGCAGATGGGAGAGCTTACCCAGGAATTGGTGAGGGAGGTTAAATCACTTCTCCAACCCGTAGCAGTTGCTCCACAACCCTCAAGGTTTGAGAGGGAGAGGCAGCGGTCCACGTCATATGCTAACGACCGGGATGCACAAGGTCGACCAATCTGCCACAGATGTAGATGTCCAGGCCACATAGCCAGGTTCTGTAGGGAGCCAAATGCTTCACCGCCTCCTTTAAACTAACCATCCCTGCTGCTGAGGTCCGGGGGGCAGGGGTGGCTGATTCACCACCAGAGGGAAAAGGGGCCATTGAGACGTTTGTTGGACAAAGTCCTACCATAGGGGTGACCATTGAGGGAGTCCAGCTCCAGGGGTTACTGGATACGGGTTCCCAAGTAACTTTAATGCAACAGAGTCTCCTAGAAAAATATTTTACTGGAATTAGACCTGAGAAGACCCCTGTATTCTTCCAATTGAGAGCAGCCAATGGATTAGAGATCCCCTATACTGGCTATGCAGTGTTGGACTTTGAAGTGGAGGGCATTAGCATACCTGGGCGGAGCGTTATTATCGTTAAGGATGAACATTGTACACACCCGCTCATTATAGGCATGAACATTGTGACTGCTTGCTGGAAGGCCCTGTTTAAGAGTTCTGCAGAGGCTGCCCCATGCCCATCACCGATAAAGCATCAGAAGGCCTGGAAGGATGCCTTTGCAACCTGCAGGCGTATTGAAGCTACTATGGCCGAGGATGGGCTGCTTGGATTTGTGCGGTTGGCCCGTCGGGGCCATATAAGGGTCCCACCGAGAAGTGAGATGCTGGTTTGGGGCCGGGCGCGGAGGGGCCCACGAGGAGCAGACTACTGTGCCCTGTTAGACCCGACATCAGAGACCAGTAAGGTGGGCGTGGCCAGGACACTGGCCATTGCAAGAAATGGCAGAATTCTGGTGTGTGTTTGCAACCCCCACCCTTACAGCCTGTCTATTGGCCGGTACGAGAAGCTGGGAAAGCTGTACCACATGGATGAGACGGATGTTCATGGACCTCGTGATCTGAGCCTGTCCCTGGAGGAGGACGGAGCGGTTGAAGTGGCGTTGGTGGATGCAGCAGTGCATACAGAACAAAGTGAGCTTCCACAAAAGGTGAGAGATCTAACTAACCGGCCAGATTTGTCTGAAGCTCAACAGGAGGAGCTGTGTGCCTTGCTGCAGAAGTGGGAAAAAGTTTTTGCGAAGCATGATGAAGACTTTGGGCGGACAGAGGCCGTAAAACACCAAATCTACACTGGTGGGGCAGCACCTATTAGGGAGCGATATCGACCTCTCCCTCCCCTCATGTACAGAGAGGTGAAATCCCTGTTGTCAGATATGCTGGAGAGAGGAGTGATTAGAGAGAGCTGTAGCCCCTGGGCTGCACCCATAGTCCTGGTGAAGAAAAAGGACAACAGTTGGAGATTCTGTGTCGATTATAGGAAATTGAACGCAGTAACTCATAAAGATGCCTTTCCTTTGCCTAGGATAGAGGAGACTCTGACCAGTCTGAACCGAGCAGAGTGGTTTTCTACCCTTGACCTGGCCAGTGGGTACTGGCAGGTCGAAATGGATCCTCAGGACAGGGAGAAGACTGCTTTTACCACTCCACTTGGGTTGTTTGAATTTGAACGCATGCCGTTCGGATTGTGTAATGCCCCCGCCACTTTCCAGCGACTTATGCAGCAGTGTTTAAGTGGTCAGATGGCAGAGTCACTGTTGGTGTACTTGGATGACATCATTATTTACTCACCCGATTTCTCCTCTCACCTACAGCATCTGGACGGGGTACTCCAAAGGCTGTGGCAGCACGGATTGAAGCTACGGCTGGACAAGTGTAAACTACTGCGACGTGAGGTGAAATTTTTGGGCCACGTGGTGGATCAAAGAGGGGTAAGACCTGACCCAGATAAGATCTCGGCGGTGAGGGATTGGCCGCCCCCCTCTACTGTGCGACAAGTGCGGGCCTTTTTGGGACTGGCTGGCTACTACAGACGCTTTGTAGCGGGATTTGCAAAAATTGCCTGGCCGCTGAATGCACTGCTGGCTGGCGCCCCTATTAACAAGGGGACGGAGACCCGGGCAGTACAATGGTCCCCTGAGCACCAAGTGGCCTTTGACGCACTGAAGAAAGCGCTTATCCAGGCCCCAGTCCTGGCATACGCTGATTATTCGTTGCCATTCATTTTGTACACAGATGCAAGTAACCAGGGACTGGGAGCAGTGCTGGCTCAAGTACAAAAGGGGCAGGAACATGTCATAGCCTATGCTAGCCATAGCTTACACCCAGCTGAGCGCAATGACGCGAACTATAGCTCCTTCAAATTGGAGCTTTTGGCACTCAAGTGGGCAGTAACCGAGAAGTTTAAAGATTATTTAACCGGTGCAACGTTCTCGGTATATACCGACAATAATCCTGTTGCCCATCTGCAGACAGCCCGCCTGGGGGCAACGGAACAGCGCTGGGTTGCTCAGCTTGCCTCCTTTAACTACAGCATCAAGTATCGTCCCGGAAAAAGCAACACGAATGCTGATGCCTTGTCCAGGTTCCCAGTGCCCACCTCGGATGATGAACCCTCCGATGCGGAGGCTGCATTTTCGGCAGCCGTGGAGCTCGCCCCTGATGGGGGAAGTGAAGATTGGGCTGATGGTGAATGGGAGCTGGCTCAAGCCAATGACCGGGATATCCGGGTGGTTAAAGAGTACGTGGACCGACAAACGAGACCCTCGAGAGCAGAGCGACAAGCTATGTCCCGCACGGCCCAGAAGTTGCTACAACAACAGAAGAGGCTTGTGAATAAGGGCAATTTACTGTGCCGGAGGGTGATCGAGCCCCGCACCAATGAGGAACACTACCAGATTGTACGTCCCAGCTCTTGACATAGAGAGGTTTGGATGAGAATCCACGAGTCAGCTGCCCATGCTGGTGTGGACCGGACCCTGGCCCGGGTCAGACAAAAGTTCTACTGGCCAGACCAAGAGGGAGAGGTACGTCGTTACCATCAGGGTTGTGTCGCCTGTAGTTTACAGAGAGAGAAGGTAGAATTGAGGGCTCCTTTGAACCCTGTGGTGGTGTCCTACCCCTTAGAAGTGATAGGGTTAGACTTCTTATCGCTTGGTCGGCCTACTGATGTTTTCCAAAACATACTTGTTGCTACAGATCTGTTCGCCCGGTTTGCTTGGGCCATCCCTACTAGAGATCAGACGGCGCAGACCACAGTGAGGGCTCTGTGGACGCATGTAATTCAACCTTTTGGCTGCCCAGCCGTTTCCATTCGGATCAAGGCCCTAACTTTGAGTCTGCCTTAATGAAGCAGCTCTGTGACACCTATGGTGTAACTAAGAGTCGCACAACGCCATACCATCCAGCAGGGAATGGTGGTACAGAGCGGTTCAACCAGACATTGCTAGGCATGCTTCGCTCATTGGAGACAGCCAAGCAGAACCGCTGGCCGGAATACATTTCTGAGCTGGTACATGCGTATAACAACACAACACACAGCTCCACCGGTTATGCGCCCTCTTTTCTCATGTTTGGCAGGCATTTGAGACTCCCGGTAGATCTAGAACTGGGGGTTGGCCCCCAAGAGGTACGTCACGAGCTGAGTGGGTGGGTAAATGAGCACCAGCGGAGACTTTCCACCGCTTATAATATAGCGGGGCAAAAGATGAGCGAGGCAGCTTCTCAGTCGAAACAGCATTATGATAAGAAGGCCAAGGCCATGCCCCTGCTGCCAGGAGAACGAGTGTGGGTGCGGGAGAGAAACAGGCAGGGCAGAGGGAAACTGTGTACATGGTGGGGAAATGATCCTTTTGTGATTTTGGACAAGGTGGGAGAGATGGGGGTGGTTTATCGGGTGCAACCTGAAAAAGGTGGTCGCCAGCAGACGGTGCATAGGAATGCTTGAAGCCGTGTACAGCACCCCCTGTAGACATTTTACCACCGGTAATGGAGCCTGAAGCAGGCCGTCAAAGGCTTTTAGAGACTCTAAGGTGGCTGGAACCATTGTTCTATGGGTTTTTTCCCCTAGCTCCGGCCGGGGCTCCCCAAGATGGACCACAGGAAGCAGTGCGGCGCTCTGCTCGGCCTAATTTTGACAAGCCACCGGACAGGTATAGGGATTGAACTGTTCACGTCACAGGGACTGGCGACGTCAAGAAGTGGGGGGATGTCATACGGGCAAAGTCTGTTTATTGTGGTTTTCCTTCTAGTGTGGTGTGTTTTTAGTGTGTATTCTTTTTTATTTAGTTTAGTGCATGGAATGCTTTTATTTTGGGGAACCCAGGAAACTGAGAGGGTGTGTGATTTTATTTTGACGAGCTTGGACAGATGACATCCGGACCGGAACAATTATCTGCACCGGTGGCAGATTAGGAGCGTCTTTTTTTTGGGTGGAGACGGTGGCAGCAAGCAGAGAGTCGCCGCGTGAAAGGACACCAATCGTCTGTGACGAGGCTTCATGGAGATGTGGGCAGGGTATTCCTCTGCCCTGGCGTGTGAGTAGCGGCCTGTGACAAGGTGCGACCCGCGGTGTGTGATCGAGCAGTGACTGCCGTTAAAATTCACTGACAGGTGGACCCGCGACGGAGGAGGACGACAGCGTGGCGCGGTGACGCGGCCGAGCCAGTGACTGATCTGCAGGAGGAAGCGGCCGATCGAGGGAAACGGCGGTGCGGCAGACCCGCGTCTCGAAGGAGGAGGCGAGCTATCGAGGGAAGAGGAAGCGGCCGATCGAGGGAAACGGCGGTGCGGCAGACCCGCGTCTCGAAGGAGGAGGCGAGCTATCGAGGGAAGAGGAAGCGGCCGATCGAGGGAAACGGCGGTGCGGCAGACACGCGTCTTGAAGGAGGAGGCGAGCTATCGAGGGAAGAGGAAACCGGCAGCGTGGCGGACAAGCGTCCCGAAGGAGGAGGAATCTGCCCCGCAGCGTCCAGATAAGGCTGCAGACTCTCCGGCCCAGCTCTGGCAACCGTTTATAGTGACTGGCCTAACCTGGTTTTTTTAATGATGTTTTAATTAGTATTTTCAATAAACCCCGGTGCGGTGGTTAATGGCTGATTCCTTTGATCTCTGGCAGACGCTCTCAATTTACCTGGTGTAATCCTAGGGTGGGATTTTGTATCTTGTAGATATATAGTATAGCCCACCCACCCGGTAGGAAGGTGCCACAAATGTGGCGAGGTGGATAAACGAGGGCCCGGGCGAGATTCGATCCCCAGACTCCCGGGTGAGAGTCATACGCTCTAACCAGTCAGCCAAAGGGACACCC
The DNA here is from genome assembly GCF_043380555.1 of Nothobranchius furzeri. Classification (NCBI taxonomy): domain Eukaryota; kingdom Metazoa; phylum Chordata; class Actinopteri; order Cyprinodontiformes; family Nothobranchiidae; genus Nothobranchius; species Nothobranchius furzeri. The sequence continues at coordinate 101,056,797 of NC_091742.1, read as the reverse complement.
CCTTGGCCAAGTAGCCAGGGCGCATGATCAATCGGGACACTGTGACAGGACACTCACACTGCCACACCTGCAACGTTTCGTTTACGGCTGCAAACTTCACTTCCTTCTGCGTTTATCCACTAGCAACAAGAGGACAAACACATACAACACGCTTTAAAGACCTGCGGATACCCGACATGGGCAATAAACAAAGGAAAACAACAAACAACAACAGAAACAAACAAACAACCAAAGCAAAGAACCAGAAACCCAGAAAGACAAGAAGCAGAACCAGTGATAACCCTACCATACATCAGAGGCATAACAGAAGAAATAAGAGCAACAATGAAAAAACACAACATAAACACACCAACAAAGCCATACACAAATGTTAGAAACAGACTAGTACACCCAAAAGACAAGATACCAGCTGGACAAAAATGTGGAGTCGTTTACCAAATCCCATGCAAAATATGCAATAAAACATACGTAGGAGAACCCGGACGCCAACTCAACACACGAACAATAGAACATAGAAAGGAGTGTGAGAAAGAAACAAGTGGAAAACACACAAGAGCAGCAAAAGAAGAAGCAGAAAGCACAATAAAGAAGTCAGCCGTAACAGATCACTGCACAAGAGAAAACCATGTAATGGACTGGGACAGCACAAAGATCATAAACACCGAACAACAGAAACACAAAAGATGGATAAAGGAAGCTATAGAGATAAGGAGACGTGGATGTGGGACCATGAACAGAGACGACGGAGTTTACACGCTGGACCACGCATGGGACTGCATCGTTGGAGAGGGGAGAGCGGGCAGTAGAGGGCGACAACGTCCTCTGCTGCCCGCGGATAAACGGAGAAGGAAGTGACGCCACCATCAGCGTCAGCTCTGAGTAAGTTTGCAGCCATAAACAAAACGTTGCAGGTAAATAAAACTGTTCTGTGTTTTAAAGAGAACTAAAAGATGGACTTAAAATTTCAACACAGCAAGAACACACCAAAGATGATGAGGGTGGTTCCTAGAGGCTGAGGTGTCATCACTCACTTTGGTCTGGTCCAGACGCCGTCTCTTTACTGGTGCTCCTCAGTAGGTGACGTGACGCTCCAACATCTGAGCGTTCTGTGTTCCTCAGAGGAGAAGAAAAGTAACATTAGCACTGCCTACATTATTTTTACTAGCATCTCAAGGCCTGGGATAGGGCTGGGCGATATGTTGATATTTTTAAAATATCAGTATAATTTTTTAAACAAGATGACTTTATATCTTAATATCGCTAAAACTGGTCAAATGCTATGCTAGCGATTAGCCGCTATGCTAGCGACATGTTGCTCCGTCTCTAAGCAGCTATCACATGTATTCTTACGTTTGCTCAATCTGAGAGCCTCTGGGTAAATGTGCTGCTCTAAACTTTGCATTTGGCGTTCTGGTTTTTTATTATTTGAGGACGTTCAATGCCAGTAGAGTTCTGCTTTTCCATCCTGCTTGAGCGGAGACGAGCCAAACCCCGTCCTCCCCTGTGTAATGAGGAGACATCTACGGATAGCCATGTTGCAAGCCCCCGCGTGCTGCAACGTACGGATGTCACGATGGAAGGAGATGTGAGCGGAGGGCTGCTGATTCGATCTAGGCAGGAGAACACAAGAAGCGGACCAAATGAGGGCACGTCCAGAGGATGTGAAAGCTTCTGTGGGGAAATAGACTTTGAATGAACCTGGAACCATCTTGCTAAACGTAATGATCACATTGGTTTGCTATTTGTGATTTGCTGATATATGCAAAATGCTTCACCCTGTAAAATGCTTGCAATGCAAACTGCTCCGTAATGGAAAATGCTTCGTTTTGCAGATAAGAAGGGTACATAAGAGAGATTGAAAAAGGGGAAGAGACACAGGAAGAAGAAGAAAAGAAGCACCTCCTTGGACGCTCTATTAGTGCAATTAATGCCACAGCGAGACATTTTGTCCAACAATTGCACAAAAAATATCCAGACAAGAATACACACACACAGACTCAAAATCCTGGAACAGTTTCCAGGCCAGACCGAGGCTCTACTGAGGCCTTTCCACGGAGCTAGCTCTGTGGTCACGTGGGTCTGATGCTCATTAATTATACAGAATTTTAGGCTTTTAATACACTTAAACAGAAGAGTGAGAAAAACATTCACCCCCTCAGAGTTGTCATGAGTGTAAACTAGATCATTTAAACCTAAAACATGTTCTGGTACCAGGCTGTAAACATGTTTATTTCTGCTGTGAAATTGGTATTTTTAACATGGGAGTCAATGAGGATTTGCACGCTTCTGACACCAGCCCCTAGTGGATGAGGGTGGAACTGCAATTTATTTCATTTCCACGTTTTCTTCAAATTTTCACCCGCATTGTGGGGGCTTGGTTGGACATGATGATGAGCTGACAAATTTTATGTCGTTTGATTTAATTGTTTATTATACAAACTAACAAGTACAGCAACGGTGTAGCTATTCTTTTCTACTTCTTAGTTGAATTAGCAGACTCCATGCTTCCAGGGCGCACTGCTGCCCTCTGCTGGTTCTTTCAGGCTACAGCCAGAGTCCAAACGGGTAACGTGGAGCTCGTATGCCCCTAAACACCTACTGTATTTTAAGATGGTGGATGGCCATGGAGCACCGACCACAGTTTATTTTAAAATGTATAATTTCAAGTTGAGAGGAATATTTAGAATTGATGTTGGTGAAAAATATTAGTGAAAAAGGACAAGTGTGTGAACAGGTATTGTGTCCAATCTTCACGGACATCTTTACCATCTCCTTGGAGTCCTGCCATGTTCCAGCCTGCTTTAAGCTGTCCACCATTGTCCCTGTCCCTAAGAAACCCCGTATCACTGGACTGAATGATTACAGGCCTGTGGCGCTGACGTCTGTAGTCATGAAGTCTTTTGAGCGCCTGGTCCTCCCTCATCTCAAGTCCTTCACCTCCCCCCTCCTGGACCCTCTGCAGTTCGCATACAGAGCTAATAGGTCTGTAGACGACGCCATCAACCTGGCCCTCCACTTCATCCTGCAGCACCTGGACTCCCCGGGAACCTACGCTAGGATCCTGTTTGTGGACTTCAGCTCTGCGTTCAGCACCATCCTCCCTGCTCTGCTCCAGGACAAGCTCTCCATGCTCAACGTACCCAACTCCACCTGCGGGTGGATCACTGACTTCCTGACGGACCGAAGGCAGTGCGTGCGGCTGGGGAAGAATGTCTCCACCACTAAGACTATAAGCACAGGATCTCCACAGGGCTGTGTACTTTCTCCTCTGCTCTTCTCCCTGTACACAAACTGCTGCACCTCGAGCCATGACTCCGTTAAACTAATCAAGTTTGCAGACGACACCACCCTCATCGGGCTCATCTCTGACGGTGATGAGTCCGCCTACAGGAGGGAGGTGGAACGGCTGGTGTACTGGTGCAGCAGCAACAACCTGGAGCTCAATGCTCAGAAGACAGTGGAGATGATTGTGGACTTCAGGAAAGTCACAGCTCCATCTCTCCCCCTCGTCCTGACGGACACCCCCGTCACCACTGTGGGCTCCTTCCGCTTCCTCGGAACCACCATCACACATGACCTTAGGTGGGAGCCATCCATCAGCTCCCTGATCAGAAAGGCCCAGCAGAGGATGTACTTTCTGTGGCAGTTGAAAAAGGCCAAGCTGCCGGCCCAGATGATGGTGCAGTTTTACACGGCCATCATTGAGTCCATCCTCACCTCCTCCATCGCTGTGTGGTACGCTGGAGCCACGGTGAGGGACAAACATAGACTGCAGCGCATTGTGCGCTCTGCTGAGAAGGTGATTGGCTGCAGCCTTCCATCTCTCCGGGACCTGTACGTCTCCAGAACTCGGGGGCGTGCAGGTAGCAGCTGACCCTTCTCACCCGGGTCACAGACTTTTTGAGCCGCTTCCCTCAGGCAGGAGGTTACGGTCCATCCAGACCAGTGCTGTGTTGAAAAAATCGATTCTCCGATTCTGAATCGATTCTTATATAAATTCATGAAGATCGATTCATACGTCCAAAGATCGATTTAACCATTTAACAGTGTCTGGCTCTTGTACAGCTAAAATATAAAAGTTCAGAGGCGTGGGTGATGATAAAGGGTTAATATGGTGCAGCGACCTTCTCCCGCCCACCGTCATGTGACTGAATTCACGCATGCGTGCTAGGTGTGAAGATATTTTTTTTAAATGGCGTCGGATACTAGCAGCGACGTTAGCCATACGTTCGATTTGAAAACACCAAAAACTCTTAAAGCTGCGGTCTGGCAGCATTTTGGTTTCAGAACGGACAAAGAGAAAGGTCAGCTTGACAAAAGCAAAGTGATTTGCAATGCATGCCAAATGGAGGTGAAATATTGCGGAAATACAACCAATCTCAACAATCGCATTTTGCGACATCACCAAGATCTTGCGTGCAAGCCGTCCGCTGGTCTGCAGCAGATGAAATTCAAGGAATCACTACAACTACCGGCTAATTCTACACGTTCTCACAAAATAACCAAGGCGATAGCGGGCTTCATTTGCAAGGATATGCGCCCATATTCTGTCGTTGAAAACGAGGGCTTCAAGCGGCTAATGAAAGTAGCGGAGCCAATGAAAAAAGCTACTGAAGTCATGTCAGAAGAAAAGTCACCAACTCTCTCAGTGATGGCACTCCTGCATGCTCTGCTGCTGAAGGAGATGACCAGCCTCCCAGAAGACTCCAAAGTTGTTAAGGATATGAAGAATGAGATCAAGAAAAACCTGAGCACCAGGTAGGCCTATTTTGTGTGTGTGAGAGAGAAAATAGGTTATGTTGTGTATTTAATTAAACAATTTAAGAAAATATTATCTCCCTAATTGCATAGATTTAAATGTGTGACATTTATATTTCAGGTATGTGAATCAGACGGCCATGCTGCATGCCGCCTCAGCTGTTGATCCACGCTTCAAAGCCCTGCCATTTCTGGGTGAGGAGGAGCGAGAGCACACCTTCTCCAGGCTCCAGGCTGAGGCGGTGGGTGGGATGGAGGAAGAAGCATCTAATGTAAGTAATAAGAAGCCTTGTGAAAAATAAAATCCAAGCAAATACTACCTAAACTCTTACCTATCAGGGAGAAGTTGTTTGTGTTTATTCCAATTATAAATGTGCAGTTTCTTACTGTTCAGATACATATTTTTAAATATTTAAATATTTTATCATATTTTAAATCTCAGCCTGAGCAGGCAGGTATTCATAGATTATAGAATATACTCCGATTAATCACACAGTGGGGAAGTTAATTCGCTACAGCAGCACATATCCTTGGAGAAAACGAGAAATAAGATTACACTCAAATACACAAGGCAGTAAGCTATTGTAACCTTCAAAAATACACAACTCTAAGAACCAAGACTGAACACGTTTCCTGATATCCAAGTGGTTGTCTGACTTGATAGTTTAGATCAAAATGACAGATTTATGTTATGTTAAGTTATTCAGAGCCAAACCGAAGCCTATTGTTGCACAACGACACATATAAGTATTTCTTCTCTCATGCAGCAAGATGAAGTTGATGAAATGGAGGAAGAGGAGGAAAACAACCCCCCTGCACCTAACCCCAAGCAATCCAGTGCTTTGGAGTCTCCTTGGGGAAGCCTACAGACCAAGAGAGGAGAGGGGACATGCAAAGAAAACTCTTGCAGAGGTGGCAGAAGATGAGATCAAGAGGTACAGGGCGAGGAGACCTGCAGGACTGCAGGACAATCCTCTGGTCTGGTGGAGGGAGAATGAAAAAGAGTATCCTCTTTTGGCTCGCATGGCTAAGCGATATCTCTGTGTCCCTGGGACCAGTGCCGCGTCTGAGAGGGTTTTTTCAACTGCAGGTGATATAATCACTGCAAAAAGAAGCTGTCTCACCCCTGGTCATGTGAATCAGAGACTTTTCCTGCAGAAGAATCTTACCGTTCCCAAGTGATGTTCATAAGAGGACAGTTTACACAGTCTGTATTTAGTCAAGTTTATGTTCCTGTTCAATTTTGTTGGTACATAAATATGAATGTTTCTGGATACTTGAAGTGTTTAAGTTTTTGCACAAGACTGTGAAACTGTTGTTTAAGGTTCTGTACCTTTTAATTTCTATTTGCACAAAGTAAAACGAAAGCCGTTAATTTTAAGCTTTCTGCTTCTGTTTACATTTGCACTGGCAAATAATATCTTTTTTCATATGGTGAAACTTATTTGAATAAAAATGGCATTTGCTTTCAACAGCAATAGCTTTTGGCTGAATTCCTAACATCTGAATTTAATGATGTCCTAGAAAACACTGGAAACACTTGACATTCTTGGAGAGGAACTGGTGCTTACAACCATTTTTAATAGCCAATATTTCATTAATGTATCATTGAATGTCAATATTATCAATATACTACACAATGGAATTAAGGTAACTGCAAAAATGTTTTTAAATTGATGACCTGAATTGAATCGATATCGGATCGGAATCGATCGGATTAGATAGTGATAATCGATTCTAAATCTCAAGAATCGGAATCGAATCGATTCTGGAAATTTGAATCGATACCCAGCACTAATCCAGACCAGAACCTCCCGCCATAAGAACAGCTTCTTTCCATCTGCCGTTGGACTTGTGAATAGATTATAAACACACAACCATGCTCGTCTTCGGTACTCAACACAACGTCACGTTATCGGCCATGTTACCATTACCTGCTATTTTTTATAGCTGAAAGTTTTATTCTAGTTTTTTTATTATATTTATTCTATTTTTAATCTTATTATTCAGGTTATGTGTAGCACATTAGTACCGAAGCAAGTTCCTAGTTTGTGAATTGTTTGTTTACTGACAATGGCAATAAACCTGATTCTGAGGAAACACAGGATTTGATAGTAAACAGGTTAAAATATTACACACTGGGGCTTTGAAACTCGTATTAAATCCGCTGTGCTGACGCACTTTAACCTTTAGTCGCGCTGCTCTTTAGCTGATGTGGGATTTATTTACTGGATGCTAACATCACATCACACTCACGGAGTAACACACACAGGCGCTCTGCTGCTACAGTCAGTGGAAGGTTATCATCTGGTGTAAAAAGGCGTTCATCACAATTCCCAGATCACGTTTTATTCCACGAAAATCGTCCGAATCCACATTAATCTGGGTGCTAACTTTACTAGCATGTTGTGCTAGCGCTAGCAGGTGGGATGCTAATGCTAGCACGCTGCTAATGCCCGTAAATGAACGTGTACAGTAAAGTTAGCCGACATTTTAGAGTGATATGAAGCTTACCGCTCTGCTGCTGTGTCGAGCTGGGTCCAGCCAGCCGCGGGGCCTTTCTGCTGGGCTAAACTAGTTCGTGTCGCACCGCCACGGCTCAACAAAAGCCACCACACCTATAAAACACACTTTTGTTGCCTTTTCTAAGAGATGCTAATGACTCCAACTTGTTGTTTCCGTTTCGGATCTTTATTCCGGGTTACTGTTGGCCGCAGCCCACGTCTTAACTCCAGCAGAAACACCGTTAACGATCTCCGATCACACTAGCTCGTTTTCTTCTAAACAACCGAACCGGAACTCTGCACACAGCCGGCCAAGAACAGCCCTTCAACATAAAAGTCCAACCACAACTAATCGCAACCCGTTACTCTACTGTACAACAATGTAAGAAGTGACACATACAGCCTACATTTAAGCACTTATGCTAACCATAATCGCAGTTTGAAATTAATTAAAATATCATGAAACGTTAAATGTTTACCTTATTTTGAAAAGGCACTGGCTTCTTCCTCTCTAGCTGCGGTGCTTCGCGGAGAAGGGTATGGCTCATCATAAATATTGGACAATGAGTTTCCATAGCCTCCAATAACACGTTTTTGAGGCTAAATGGGAGGTGGCCACCACCAAGGGCGTCAGTTAGTTGTCAGAATTGCTGGGGACAATAACCATACACTTGAGTGGGGTTTAAAAACTGCTGGGGACAATAAAGTAGGCTAGCACAGGGGTCGGCAACCCGCGGCTCCGGAGCCGCGTGCGGCTCTTCCATCCATCTGATGCGGCTCTCTGTGCTTGTAAAATAATGAATGTATATTTAAATAAAATGTTTTATACTTTACTGCATAAATTTTACATCTGTATGTCAATTCTAAATGTAAAGATTGTCTGCGTAAACCTGAACAGGTCCAACCCGGTCTTACTGTGTGACCGGGTTGACGCGTCACGCTTGTGCTCGCAGCGTTTTAAAAAGAAATGTATGACAAAAGGGGCACCTGCTCAGTAAAACCATCAACAGGGTGAAAAATACCAAAAATTGAAGGCAGAGCTACAACTTCTGGATCCATTTTATATAAATCGTTTTATTGATTATCGTCTTATGAAAGATAACTTTGACGTACACGAGCGACCAGGCGCGTTGCAATCTTTTCAAAAATGTGGAGGATGTTGTCTGTGCCTAAAATAAGTTCATGTTATTCATCTTGTTTGTTTAATTTCCATAATAGCGGAGCAGGTGGGAATTTTAGACGCGTCACGCACGTCTCCGTTTTAAACATGTTTAAACTGTTCAGAATACAAATCCAGGCTCTGTCTCGTTAGATCGATGTAACTAAAGTTTGTACTGAATGAAACTTTACATTAAACCATGTTGAAGAGAAAAGGATCCGATTAAATCGTTTCCCCTCATTTACAGTCAGTACAGCTTATACGCGTGGCTCTGGGGTTAATCAGGTTTAGTTGTTTCTCTTTGCAACAATCTTCACAAGAAGGTAAAACAGTTAAATGGCAGGTTACAGATATTTACATTAGACTTTTATTTTGATGGATAAACTCAAGGATGTTGGTTGTTTTGAAAGAATTACCCCGACGCACACTGATGCGCATGGATGAGCTGACATTTTAATCGTTAACGCACATCGCGGAGGTAACTAAATCAATCAAGAAATGATTCCCATCAGAACATCAGAGCTTTATACTGGGCATGTGTTCAGCGCGGCTCGGAGCGCACACGGTGGACAGTGGGCTGAAGATCTGTAGAGGGGTTTGCAGCGCAGTGCAGAACCACGGTGCATGCGGTAAGATTTCCTCCCACTGAAGTGGTCTGGAAACCCGGTCTCTCTGAGGGATGTGTCACCTGGAAAAATGTTCTTTTTATAAAATTATGAAACTTTGGCTGAACAGCGCTTGTTCCCGTCTCTAATATGGAGACGCATGACGCATCCAGTCTGAGGCAGAATAGCCTCTTCAGCTCAGAAAGCTCCTGTAGAGACATTTGATCACGCACAAAGTTTATGTGGAGCAGAAGCGGCCGGGCCACGGCAGGTGAAACGTTCCTAGCCTACATGAAGTCAAACTGTTTAATTGTAACATTAATATGTTACTGGACACGCTGGTCTGGTTGGTTAGACCAGTGTTTGAAGTGGAAAACACACACACACACACACACACACACACACCAATTAAAATAATGCTGATAGCGTGGACTAGAAGACAGGTGATGGTTTACGTATTTAAATGATGATCAGGCTGCTGTAAAATGTAATCTCCATCCACATCCAGACACAATTATCCTCTATTCTTTCTCTAGTTGCTCTGCTCTTGACTGGGCTGACGTAGCTGACGGTGCGCGCGGCGCGCCTAACTAGCGGCTGATGCACATTTTACGCATTTGGAGAGGTGGGCTGGATGCTGCTTTTACTGGAAGATGGTCCACTTAACACACGGGTGTAGACTACATATTAATGACAAATGAATGAAAATTAAATTGTGAGTTTTTACTTCATATTTTATAAATTAAAATGACGGGGGAACACATTTATGACGTCTTTTTAAACTAAATTTTCTAGCGCGACCTGCCTGCTTCACTAAGTCACTGCTTATTAAGGTCCGTCCAAAATTACCGTGGCCCACCCAAAAATGAAAACCTGGCACCGCGCCTGTTATAAACCTCTGCAAATTGTTGTTCTTCACTTTATCAAACTCAGACCTTGTACAGCTAATGTCAAAATGTAAAATTATGAATTCAGTCGAGCTCTTCCGTCCCTCCCTCTCCTGCTCTCCTGGAAACCCGACATCGGCTGTCAGAAGCGGAGGTGAAGAAGGAGATGAGGCCAACAGAGTTAGTGCGACCTAAAGAAACCAGACTGGTGTGGAGGTGAGCAAAACAGCTGGACAAGTGTGGGTGTTGAATCCCCCACGGGTGCGACGCCCATGCGAGCGACCGCTACCGGCTGCTGTCACCTGTTGTGAGCAGCTCTCTGCTGTCTGAGGCTAGGCCCGCCCACAACGCTGCGGCTGCTGCGGTGTTTTCTTTACTGTGGGAAACGGGTAATAATGGCTCTTTGATGGGAACAGGTTGCCGACCCCTGGTATAAGATCTGAGCAGGTAAAACAAAAATCCTCATCAGCAGGCTTTTTTGAAAGTGGGGGGGACACAGCTGCCAATCACAAATTTTGCCGGGGACATGTCCCCGGCGTCCCCGGTTAAAATGACGCCTATGACACCAGTGTAGAACAACCTATGACAGACACAAACTCAGATAAAGTCGAACACAATGAGGGAGTTCATGAAACGACAAGTGATAAAAATGTTCAAAATGACATACCAGATGAGCATGAACCAAAGGTGTCAGATGCAGAAAAAGAAGTACCTGTTTTAGAAGGAATCCTACTAGGGAGAAAAGAAAACCCAGTCATCTAAAGGATTTTATAACTGATCATTGTGGTAGCGATGAAGTTTACACTACCATAGACTGTTGTTACCGAGCAGTTTGTGGCATCCCAAACACATGTGAGGAAGCTGTGGGATCAGTTAACTCCAAGAAATGGGTAAAAGCTATGGATGAAGAAGTAAAATCTTTAAAAGAGAACGACACTTTCACCCTTACCATCTTACCAAAAGGAAAGGAAACCGTGGGAGGAAAGTGGGTTTATTCAGTCAAAAGTGACAGCGAAGGACAGGACAGGTACAAAGCAAGGTTTGTAGCCCAAGGTTTCAGTCAGAGAATGGGAATAGATTATGGCGAGTCATTCTCTCCAACCGCTAACCTGACCAGCATAAGAGTTCTTCTGCAGAAAGCAGCACAGGAGAATCTGTTACTCAACCAAATGGATGTGAAAACAGCGTATTTACATGCCCCCATCGACTATGAGATCTACGTCGGTCAGCCAAAAGGTTATGAAGACGGGGAAGGTTTGGTGTGTAAACTAAAGAAATCCTTGTATGGGCTAAAGCAATCCGGTCGAAACTGGAACAAGATCCTGCACGATAACTTGACTGTAAACAATTTTAAGCAAAACCCCGCAGATCACTGTGTGTACACCAAGGAATCAGAACAAGGAAAAATAGTTCTGATTATTTGGGTTGATGACTTAATAATTGCGGCAAGCAATGAAAAAAAAATGGAAGAAGTGAAAAAATGCTCTCAACCAGATTTAAGATGAAGGATTTGGGCAGACTTGAGCATTTTCTGGGTATTGATTTCACTCAGGCTGATGGACGTGTGACAATGTCACAAGAAACATACGTTAACAAAATACTGACGAGGTTTAACATGAGAACTGTAAGCCCAGGATACTCCATGTGAACTAAAGTTGAGTTACACAGGAGATGCTACTAGGATGGAAGATGTGAAGATGTATAGGGAGGCTGCTGGAAGTCTTATGTATCTTGTAACATGTACCCGTCCAGATTTGAGTTTCGTGGTCAGAAAATTGTCTCAACATCTCCAGGAACCAACGGGAGAACATGACCAAGCCTGTTTCTAGGTTAAAACTTGGAAAGTTTGCAGGTATTATGTTTGGTGTTTAGAACAGACAAAGAGGGGGAAAACAAGTTATTGACCAATAGGGTTGTTTGTTTGTTTTTTGAAGACTTGAGCAACATGAGTTCAAGAGGGGGTGTTGAGATGTTCAGTATTGTGTACTCATGTTCTAAACTGTGTAAACTGGTGTTATTGAACAGGTTGTGCTTTTAGTTGTTCACCACTAGGGGGCACGCACACTGCGTCATTACGTAACGCTTACTTGAGAAGAATGGAGTCTCCGGTGTGGACGTTCAGATGTGTGTGTCGCAGTTCTAAATAAAAGACACAAGAAGAAAGCACTTTTGGTCCCATCTCTCTTTCCTCGAGTTCATACGCGGTTGATGCTGCAACGCTCAACAGAATGAGTGATTAGCAGCTCATGTTGACCTCAGCTGGCTGAGGAGATACTTTATCAATTACAATCAGATTTGTCATAGCAGGAAAACTTCATGCTCTTCATGCTACAGTCAATTATTTAGTAGTTTCTCTGACCTTCATGTCATTACATCTTACAATAACATAGATGTGTAAACTCAGAGATGGCTATATAACATAATAGTGTGTGTTTCTTTTACTTGTTTAGCCTGTGATCACTACTTTTTATTTTAACATGGGCTTTGTTTTTTACAGTCATCAGTCCAAATATGAAGCATCAGCATCAACGCCATTGAAACGCCAACTGTGTATTTCTCCAGCACCAGTGCCAGCTCTGTCTAGCATTCATGGAGAGTCATCTGAAAGGTAAGTAGCTGCCTATAAACCTCTACCAGGAATAGTATAATTTTGCCTCGGTTTGTTTTTAGTTAGTGGTGGATTATTTTGAATAAATTCTGGAAATGGGATAACGAATGACTATAAAAAATTTATAGAAATAAATAAATAAGTAAAACTACAGCAAATAAAGATCTACAGCAAATTTGGAGGCGTTTCACAACCATCTCCTAACGTATGCAAGCAAAAGGTTCAGTTACATCCCACCTGTTTACGAGGCACGGATACGGCTTGCTGCGTTGGACTACAATCACCACTCACATCGAGAAGTGAAGAGGAGAGCAGATGGGCCGATACAGTACGCATGTATTTATTTAATAAAACATTTACACTCATGAATTCATAATTCACTGGTCCAGTTTTAGTTGGTTTTTATTAACAACTTCCTCAGATGAACAACCACAACGCTCCTAACTGCTACATATCGGTTTAACAACATGCTGTCAAGAGGCCAACTGTAGAATAACAGAAACCCCACGTTTTCAATAATAGCGCCTCCAGGTGGGGCTTACCTTATTTACTTTTAATTTAAAACACTTTTTCAGCTCATTTGTTGGACACTACAAGTTATGGCATGTGTCATTTCAGATACCATAAAATATTCAACACAAAATCAAGATGCTGGAGGCTGTATTCTGAGAAGGTGGCCAAAGACTACTCCTACATCCCAGAGATCCAAACCATGATCGTCAACCAACGTTTGACAAGCAAGAAAGGTCTTCCTCCACGCTACAAGCTAAGGCCTGAGGATCCAAGGCGTTACGGTTTGCTGTACGGAGTTCCTGCACCATCAACAGAGGAACTTCTACAACACCTACAGACTTGCGGTGATGGTAAAATAAAACATTATCTGCCTTACATCTTCCACACAATAGTCCATTGGTAATTGAGTTTATTTTTTATTTACAGGTAAGACTTTGCCACAGACATAGGTGTTGGGGGAGGCAAGAGAAAACCCAAAACCTTCTTTATTTTTGTTTCCTATTTTTTTTTTTTTTGAAAATAAAGATATATTTTGGGGAAATGAGGACTAATAATTTAAAAATGTATGTAAAATGCTGGAGTTAGACTTAAGTTTTTGTTGTTGTGCAGGAGTTTAACATTTATGGTATTTTTACAAATGCAACACAGAGTTATGCTTTAGAACACTTTAGTAGAGCATCAAACAAAAATATATAAAAAACAAACTGATGTAAAATATCAAATATATACAATTATTTACAATCATCTTGGAATAAAACCAGTGTAGTTACCATTGGGGTCAGGGAATTTTCCCCTTATCCTCCAGACAACACAGCTTGGGATTACTACTCTGCGCCCTCCACCAAGTTTTCCATGCTGCCATGCTACAAATTGTCTGTAAGCTGCATGGTGGAACTGTCTGTTGTCCTCACCAGGGTCCGGGTCATCATAAACCGCTCGAAACTCATTCCACAATGTTCTGGCCAGGCGAAGAACACCATTTTGCAGAATAAACTCCTCCATGTGTGTTACAGTTGAAATACATGTCTGGGGAGGCTGTTGGCAGCATTTCTTTTCCAAATCAGTTAGTATATCTCTGCAGTGGCAGCATACACACCATGAAGGTTGATTGGATGTTGGAGGTGTTGTGGCAGGTGGACCAGAGAGGGCAAGTACATCAAAGAGAACACCAAGGTCTCTGTCCAGCACCATGGTAAGGACGTCAATAGCCTGCTGAGGGTTCAGGTTCTGTATGTGTTGCTACAAAAGTGGAAAGAGATGCTACAGCAACAGTTTTTAGGATAATTTAGTGTAATTTTGTTATGCTTACACGTTCAAAGTCTATTCGCTCGGATCGAAGATTCCGAACTCGAGTGATATCTTCAACTCCAAGGTCCACAGCTGAGTGTCTCGCACTTCTTCGGCCTCTGGATGCACCACGGCCTCTACATAAACCCTATGAAAACAACCATGATTATAGGAGGACTACACAGAATGCAGTGTTTATTCATGATTTCCACATAAATTATTTATATGCTTTGATATATTCATCCCATCTTGAATGGCAAAGCAATTAAAAATAAGCTAATTACTCGTAATAAATGCTAACAGTTTGATAGGATTAATTTTATGTACAATATAGATTGTCAACTGTTACTGGAATTTTATATATATATATATATATATATATATATATATATATATATATATATATATATATATATATATATATATACTGTTTTCAAAAGGCATTTTATAAAGAATAAGTGTTTAATGTGCTGGTTAGAAACAACTTTCTTACCTCAGATATCTCCATTGCTAACACTAGCTCAGCTCTATTACGAAGAAGCAATGCTCTGGTGGTGACTCGGCTTTTCCTGCGCGTGCACATTGGGAGGCGTGGCTTTCGGCTCTTTCAGGAAGGGCGGGGGAGTGAGCAACAGCCGTTCGAAATCTCCTCCTCCTCACCCTGACGGTGTCATCTTACGGACCCTGCCTTTAAATTACTGAAATAACTTATTATGCTTTGTGTAATAATAATAATTATTATGATAATCAGTGACGTGTGTTCAGTAAACCAGAAGGTCACTTGCACGTTAACCACCTCACACAGAGGAGAATCCAGGGTAAAGGTAACCACCTCACATGTCTTTACTCCATAACAACAAGCTTTCTTACGCTGAGAGGGCGTGTTCTGAGGTTCTGTTAAAACCAATTTTCTGCAGCTGTAAGTTCAGTTCTTGAACCCACCAGAGGACGAGGGACGGCCGCCCAAGTCTCTACTAAGCATTCTGTCACGCCGATAGAATTGCTTCGAATAAACGCACCTGTAACCAGTTGACGCAAAAACTCCTTCAGAGTTAAACCAGACGCGAGCTCAACACTGTGTACCCTGCGACAACTCTGGACCAGAGAGTCGGTTCCACTCGGGTCTTCTCTACCGGACCGAGTACCCTGAGGCTGACAACATCCTCCTTTGACCTCCGGATCCTCACGGAGGGTGGTCTGAGGGGTGAGGTAGCACACAGATTGTGTCCGATGCTGTTCTCTCTAAGAAACAACTGGGTTAGCTGCAAAACAACGTTTCCCACCCAGAACGCGCTTCTCTCTCTGAAAGAAACCTGCTGAGAATCATTCACACATTCAAACCTCGCATTCCACCTTAGCTTTCCATCCAGACACAGGTTTGTTTAGTAACAAGTTTTAATATCACGCTGTTTCAAATTGTCATTTTTAAAAGTGTTAGTAATAAATCTTCACTTTTAAAAACCTGACTCTTCTTTGAAATGAAACACAGAACGGTGTATATATTTGTTTTTGAATTAGCAAAGATTACTTTAACTTCTGATTCAGTAAATAAACTTTTGCTATTAAATTTAATTATCTTAAATTAAACATTAATCTTTGGATTAAAATACAGACCAAGACAGTTGGTGTATGAACGATTGCATTAATATCCTAGATATTTGTGCATAATATAAGTCCATATGCTAATGTCCGATCTTTTCTCAGGATCTAACCAAACTGAAGCAAACAGTGTTAAATCCTAGTATGTAGTTAGCCACGCTACAGTTTCCTCAGGTAGACACACTCTCTCAGACTGATCTGAAGCAGTTAGGCTTTGGGAGGATAAAATGTGACATCTGATGGTGTCTACCTTCCCTCTGAAGTGGGCTGCAAACTCCTCGCAAAGAGGGTCTGACGGGGTTGACCGGGAAGAATTAGAATCACTATTTAAAATATTAGCAATTGTGGAGAAAAGTACTTTAGAATTATTTCTGTTTTCTGTAATGATTTTCAAGAAGTAATTGTTCCTGGAGTCTCTAACTGCTTTGTAGTATAATGTCAACTGTTCATTCATTATATGTTTGCTTATTTATTGTGATCTTGTTTTTCCTCCACCTCCTCTCTGCCACCCTGCAAGTTCTCTTTAGCTGCTTCAGATATTCATTTCTCCAAGGAGATGCATGTTTTGACTGTAGTTTGTTGATTTTGGATGGGGCAAGCAAGTCCAGAGCAGATTTAAGTCCACTGTTAAAATCGTCGAGAATAAGATCACAGGGGGCAGTTGAATTATTAGGAGGGATCTTTTTAAAAGCTCCTAGAAAACCAGCAGCCACTTCAGGGGTTAGATGGCGTTTCATTACAGTTCTCACAGAGGTCTCCTGCATAATTATACTGGTGCTGTTAAAAAAAACACACAGAAATGATCGGAGATCGCTAAATCCACGACAGAGGACTCACCGGTGGACAGGCCATACGTGATGACCAAGTCCAGGGAGTCGGCTGTGCGACATGTTGAATAAAATCCATATAGTTCAAGATGTTTAAAAATTCTGTGGCTAAAGGGTCTAAAAGGTTATCTACATGTAGATTAAAATAGCCAGCTAAAGTAATCCTATCGAAGGAGTTGTGCAGAAATGATAAACTCAGCAAATTCTTGAATAAAAAGTGCGCTGTGCTTCGGAGGCCTATAAAAGGCACATAAAATCTGAAGAATGTTTAAAACAGCTGCTCTATATTCAAAGTGTTAACATTATGAATTACAACAGGTTTTGCAGAAAAGGTAGAAGAACACATAAAAGCGCTTCCACCTCCCTTTTTCCCATTCCTGGTAGAATAAAGTTAGTTTGGTGGGGAGGCCTCTGTGAGAGCAACAGGAGCATCCGAACTCAACCAGGTCTCTGTTAAAAATAAAACTTGAAGATTATTGTCTAAAATCAGGTCGTTTATGATAAAAGTTTTGTTCAGCAGAGAGCGAACTTTTAAAGAGCCATGCTAACAGTGGCTGGGGATGAAGGAACTGTATGACTTATTGAATGTGAGACTCTGGACAACTGCTTGAGATGATTAAGGTGGGATCGGCTAGTTTTATGTTTGTGTGATCGCTCTCTGCTGATGACAGGTATGTGAGTGGTTTGAAAAGGCCCAAGTCCGATATGTGAGTTACTGTTAAAAACGGAGCTGGGTTCATAGGTGCCTGGGTGGGGGGGGGACGGTGTGTTGGACAAAGGTGGTCATGGACAGGCCAGGCTCATTAAAGGTGTGCGAGTTTCTTGTCTATTTAAATGGAGGAGGCCCAAACAGATGCCTCCTCCCCCAGAAAACGTTCAAATTGTCAATAAAAGCTATGTCGTGCTGCACGGTGACAGAGGAAAGCCAATTGTTCAGAGATAAAAGCCGGCTAAAACGTTCGATTCCTCTGTCAACGGTGGGGATTGGGCCAGAGATAAAAAGACACAGTTGTGTTTTTTAAAAGATTACAAAGGTGGGTAAAATCATGTTTGAGGAGTTCAGACTGCTGCATGCGGGT
This sequence comes from Nothobranchius furzeri, assembly GCF_043380555.1. Classification (NCBI taxonomy): domain Eukaryota; kingdom Metazoa; phylum Chordata; class Actinopteri; order Cyprinodontiformes; family Nothobranchiidae; genus Nothobranchius; species Nothobranchius furzeri. The sequence goes on along the minus strand of NC_091742.1, from coordinate 101,038,971 downwards.
GTCATTAGTCCTTCTGTGCCGAGGGCTCCCTCCGTGGGTTCGGGGTAAAGTTTACGGCTCCGAAGGCAGGATGGATGTGGTCCAGTTACACATAGAACCACTGAGTCCAGTCAGAAAGTGAGATGTGGTTCAGCATTAAGATTTAATGACTTTTTAATAGTAAGATGTACGTTTTACTTTTGGGGAATGGTCAACATGATTGACTAAGGCACTCTCTGTGGCCTCGAACCACAACTAAACCCAAAGTTACTTCCTGTCCAGCCCGTGGAGAGAACCTTCCACCATGGATTTACGTAGGCTCGTACGAGTCGGAGTGAACACACAGTCTAGTCTGTGTTAGCTTACATTTATTTAGGCACATTCAGCCTTTTGAGAGCTTTCAGGTGTTGCAGTAGGCGGGGCAGTCCCTCCTACTGCTCATCCACCTAATCCCATTTAAACACATCTTAAGCTAGGTCCCTCACTCACTAATTACTTGAGCTTAATAAAAGCCAAACCTTAAGTAAAATAATGTTAATGAGGTTAAAATAAATCCTCAGGCAGGACAGCTAATGAGAGGGTGACTGATAAGCAGCAGCAGCTGCTGCTGAATAAATATTGTTTAAAACTTCTGCAATTAGGTTCAAACTCCCAAAACAGCTGAGCTAGCCAACACTGAACTCCAGTAGCGGTTTTAGGCACGGGCAGACAGGGCAGTTGCCCGGGGCGGCATTTTTTCATGACACAAAAGGGGCGCACAAGCGCGGAGTAAAAAAAAAAAAAGGAAATCTGCGCCGCACCGAGGTTTTCTATTATCTGTCTTATGACAGTGTCTGGATTGGAAACAGCAAGTTGGCGCCCCCTGCAGCTGCAGGCGCTCCTGCTGACTGAGAACGTTCACGTGCTCCGTGTGTCTATGAAGAACAGGAAGGGGAGGGGTGCGGCGGGGGAATTCACCTCTGCGTCTTTCCCAAATGAATGAGCGTGCAGGGGCTGAATCAACTGTATTAACATGGCTAAAGTCAATCACATCTTAACGTTCTTCCATATTTCATTCATAATATCATAAACACAGGCCTATCATTCTTTCAGGTTTCTCTGAATTGTGTGAAATGGCCGAATAAAAAAAGGAAAAACAAAACGATTTTGTGGTCACCCCCCATCAAGGTCAAATTGATTAGTCCTGACTAAAGGAAACTTACTGAGTCAGGAGCCAAACAGAAGAGATGAACATAAAAAGGCTAAAACCACCAGGTGCCCGATTCAGGGGGAAAAAAAGAAAAAAGAGCAGAAAGATAAAGGTATGTAGCTCTCATGATGCATGTTTTCAATTTTTTGAACCAGTTAACTGGGATTTTAACGGTTAAATGCGGTCAACTACTTGCTAACAGAGCTAATAGGGCTGAAATATTTAAACAAATATTCAAATGGTTTGAAAAAAGTCCTCGAATCGTTTTTTACTGGTTCAAACTAGGATTTGTTAAATGCTCACTGCAGCTTGTGGCCTGCCTGAACAACAACAAACACATGTTGATCATGTTCACATAATAATAAATAAAACAACTCTTCAAGCAGAAGAAAACACCCCAGTCACCACTAACTATCCTGTTTATTTATTGCAGATGGCTGCACTGATTATTTTTTACATGATTTGTTCTGTAAAAGTAGGTATTTTTGGTAGTCTACAGTTTTTTATGTCAGTTTAAATTACAATTTCAGAGGCAATTGTAAAATATTATGGATCATGAGATCTATTGGAGATCTACCCCAACTTTTGGACTGCTCTGTCAGTCACTGTGGCTCAAGCTGAGAGGAGCTTTTCAAAACTTGATCAAGTCATACCTGAGGTCATCTATGTTTCAGGGGCGGCTCACTAACCTGGCTCTGATTAGTACCAATCACTCAGTAGGGGAGCAGATTTCATGTGATGACATTATTGATGACTTTGCATCAAGGTTAGGTTTTAATTTTAGTTTGTGTTTTCTATTCTAAGTGCAATGCTGTAGTGATTACCTTTAGTTTGTTACGTGTGAAATATTTTTGCTATTTAGAATATTTATTATCTATTATGTTCATATATTCTTAATATTTAGTTATTGTTTGTTTTTGTATATTTGATTCTATATATTTTGATACAGTATATAATGTATAGTGCTTTACATTCTGACAACTTCATAGTAATTAATGTAAATATGTGCAACTTAGAAAAATGAATGTTCAATAGTCGTTCTAATAAAACATGCCTGTTTGTAGAAAACATGCGTGTGTTCATGCAGGTGGGGTGGTGTGGTGGTGGTGGTGGTGGTGGTGTGGGGGGGGGGGGGGGGGGGGCGCTCAAAGGGGGCCTCGCCCGGGGAGTAATTCGATGTAGAACCGCCACTGCTGAACTCTGAAAAAAGACATTTATTAAAAACTTCAGTGGCAAACAAACCTTTCGTTTTCAACCCTTTCTTCTCCAAATACCAAACATTTATGTAACAGTACCCTTGCAAATCCCCAAATTATTCTTCTTATGTTCATTAAAGGAGGAATATGGAACATTAGAAATAAAAAGCTATTTTTAAACAAAAGCCTCCACGGGTGTTTAGAGGTGTGCAGAATGAACGTAGTTTTTCATTTAAGTTATATTTAAAAAAATGTATCTAATTTTTATTTTGTTGGGCACAACATTGGGTTTATACATCTACCAGCCACAAGAGGGCACTGTTGCTCTAGGCCAGCTCGGCGAGGCTGCGACTGTGTAAAAAGGCGGACTGATTCTGAGCCCAGAAGATGTTCTAACGGTGAATACGGTTGTAAAATAAACTTATTAGAAATGAGACCTTACCCTGTACGATTGGTCACCGGACATGGTGCTGGCTGTGTGGTGTGTCAGCAGTGAACCAACACCCCGGCAGCTGGAAAATTACTTCTTGTGTTGCAGTTACCACCTCTAAACACTAGATGTTGCCAGAGTGTCCGTGTTCCATATTCAAACTTTAATTCAAACATTTCAACCATATCTCAAAACCAACGTTTGTTTAAGTTAAACATTTCCAGCCGTTTATCTGGAGTGACGGTGCGGAGGCAGCAGCCTACGCAGAAAGGCCTCTCTGCTAAAAACAAAGTGAACTTTAATAATTTGCTGCAACAGCAAAGCTAACTTTTTACACTGATTCATTCACAAATCAGACGGGTTTTACTGAGAAGAACTATAGCAAACTGCTGCGGTACCTGGTGCAAGAAAAAAAAGAGCAAAACTAGAATAAACACAATGAAATGATAATATAGGGAATCAATAATTAAAGAAGCAGAGCGGGTCAGTTCAGGTGCAAACACACTGGGGTCATGTAGGGCTGCCACGATTAGGCGACTCGCCATGATGACGCCAACAAACAAAATAGTCGTTTATTTCATACACATCTTTAATCTCGCCTACTGGGGTTGCTTCCTGCCTCTCTGCTCAGCCGCCGCTTTAGCTCGGAGGCGCATGCGCAGTGGTGACCATCCAGATCAGCCACCGGAGAAAGAAAACACGGTGAGTCGGCAACGCCGCTCAACAGTTCAAGAGCTGTTTTACAAAGACAAAAGAAAGGCAGGCAGAGTGCAACATCTCCTTTCACGGGAGCACATCGGCGATGCACGAGCACCTTAAGAGGAAGTGCGTCATGGCGGAGAAGACAGAGTCGCCTCTGTAAGTTTACGTCTTATCTGCTAACATAGCTGTAGCAACACCATTAGCGGTGGCGATTTTATTAACTTCAGAACACGTTTGTGGGTCACGTATTTTTGCTCTAATTACGAACGCTAATGATTTATTTCATCCCGCTACGTTCCGGTGTTAATAAAAGTGCCCCTCTTCAGTGGACGAGTTTGTTACGTGCACACCTTAGCAAAACTGGTAAATAGCCTGTATTTGATAGCGCCTTCTAGACTCCTGGAACCCCCCAAGGCGCTTCACAACACCATCAGTCATTCACACGATGGTGGGGATGATCTACGATGTAGCCACAGCTGCCCTGGGGCGCACTGACAGAGGTGAGCGAGCCAACGTCCTGACCGAGGCCATTGAGAGCATGTTGGTCAAGAGACTTCTGTCCATGGTTGGTGATCAAGGTGTCAGAGAGCAGTTCTACCAGAGACACCACGACAACTACCTACCAGGCTGATCCCACTTCACCACCATGATATGGAACAACCTTAAAAGGTGTGTGCGTGTGTCTCTCCATTTAACACAGATAGAATAAACATTAGAATATAATACAGTTTAAGTTCAAATAAAAAGGCTGCTGACCGAGTAATCAAGAAATCTGGTAAATAAACTAAGATTAATATCTTTTATCTTTACGCTAAACCCTCAGAGCTGTCGATGGTCCCTGACTGCTGACGTGTTACAGCCGTGCTACAGAGGCGTGCCTTGGTGTCTCCTGCTATTTCCTGAGTTAAGACTGGAAGATGAAGCGCTTCAACCTTGCCACCATGCCTCTGGAGAACACAAGTCATTGTTGGTTTTAGGTGCCTACCTCCATCTGACTGCAGCATTTGTATTAACAGGTGACAAATTTCATTTGAAGTGAAAAATAAGCCAAGAGAAAGTCGAAACTTAGTCTTTCTTTGGGCTCGCACCTATTAAATATTTAGTCATATTGAGTTCTTCGGCCTTCCTATTGCCTAGTTTTACTTCATTATTTTGGGCTGTGGAGAACCATCCGGTGACTGGATTACACACAGAGGATCTTGCAAGTGATTCATTAAAAGTTGTTTGGTAAGTCATCATCATGTCTGCATTATTAGATGTCACACTGCTGATCACACTTCAGACTAGAAGCTAATGATGGTATATCAGAGCATCCTGGTGCAATAAGCTATACTTTTATGAATGACACGATTAGTCGACTAATCGTCAACAAAACTGGTGATTAGCTGACTATTAAAATGGTCGTTTGTGGCAGCCCTAGTCAACCAAGCAGCTGGAGTGGGCAGGTCTACGGCTGTCATTCATGAGTCCGACCGCAGAGCGGAAGAAACTGTTTTTGTGGCGACAGGTTCCGATCCAAATGTCTCAGAACCTCCTGCCAGATGGGAGCAAGTCGAAGAGACTGTGTCCAGGGTGAGACGGGTCCGCTGTTATTCGATCTACACGCCTTAATGACCTGGAGGTGTGCAGGTCCTGTATGGAGGGGAGAAGGCAGCCAATGACCTTCTCAGCAGAGCGTACAACACGCTGCAGCTTCTTCTTGTCCCTGATGGTAGCTCCAGCATACCACACGGTGATGGAGGAGGTGAGGATGGACTCGATGACTGCGGTGTAGAAGTGCCTCATCGACTGTACTGACAGGGTTAGGTGGTGGTGCCCAGGAAGCGACATGAGTCCTCCATCGTGATGGGAGTGTCAGACAGGGTTATGGGGGGAGTGGGGCTGTCTTCTGGGTAGCACCAGGTTGTTGTGGCTGCACCAGGACACCAGCCGTTCCACCTCCTTCTGTAGGCAGACTCATCCCCGATGACGGTGGGGTTGTCCGCAAACGTGATAAGCTTGACAGACTCGTGGTTGGAGTGCAGCCGTTGGTGTACAGGAAGAAGAGCAGAGAGGAGAGAACACAGCCCTGAGGAGAACTGGTGCTGATGGTCTGCAGGTCAGAGTCATTCTTCCCCAGCCTCATTTTCTGCTTCCTGTCCGTCAGAATTGGGTCAGGGACGTTCATATGGGACAGTTTGACTTGGAGGAGGTCTGGGAGGATTGTGTTGACCAACCAAACCTGAAACTACTGACTAAACAACTAAACTAAACATTAAAGATGTGAGAATTACAATAATAATCATTGGAGTTAAACTGATCAATCAATCAATCAATCAATCAATCAAAGCTTTATTTATAAAGCGCCTTCCGCAACCCTGTCAGGAAGCCCAAAGCGCTGAACATGGTACAGTTGTAAGTAAATATATTGAATAAATCAACAATAAAAGAAATTCAAATTACAAAATACAAAATGGAAATTACAAGATAGATTAAACAGTCTGGTAAAGGACAAATGTGTGAAACACATTTGGATTGAGTGGATGGATTGAGTGTACCAATGAAAACTGTGGAATGGATTCAACATTAAAGAGGGCCAAAATCAAACATGTTCTGGAAACGCCAAGCGGAGGAGGTGTGTTTTTAGGCGATTCTTAAAGACTGGCAGAGAAGGGGACAGCCTAACTGAGGGTGGCAACTGGTTCCAGAGTGACGGTGCTAGGACAGAGAAAGCCCGGTCCCCACGGGTACGACACCTAGACCGAGGGACAGCGAGCAGGCCTTGGTCAGAGGAGCGCAGAGCGCGTGATGGGGAATGTTTGTTCAGGAGTGTGGCCAGATAGGGGGGACCACCACCCTGGAAGAAATTAAAAACAAAGACGAGGAGTCTGAGTGTGAACGATAGCAAACCGGAAGCCAGTGCAGGGAGGCCAGAACCGGACTGATGTGGTGCCGTTTCCTGGTCCCAGTCAGGAACCTGGCGGCGCTGTTCTGCACAACCTGTAGGCGACCCAGTGTTGACTGACACAACCCTGCATAGAGAGAGTTGCAGTAGTCAAGCCGAGAAATAACAAAGGCATGCAGTACCCGCTCCAGGTGGGCTCTCGACAGCATATGCTTGATTTTAGCAAGGCGTCTCAGGTGAAAGAAACTGGACCGGATCACAGAATTGATGTGAGCATCAAATTTAAGTCCTACATCAAGTTTCACCCCCAAACTGGTAACAACTGGTTTTGAGTACGGAGAAAGAGGGCCAAGATCAGCATAACGATCCACATTCCTGCTGATGCTTTGGGTGTTGTGTGGACTCTCATGTGATGGTTTAAACTTGATTTTACACTAAATCTCTGTCCACAGAGCTCACAAGCAAAGGCTTCTGTCCTGTATGGACACTCGTGTCTGTCTAAATGTTTAGTTCGAACAAATCTTTGTCCACAGAGCTCACAAGCAAAATACTTCTGTTCTGTGTAGACCTCCGTGATTGTTTAAATTGGACTCGTGACTAAATCCTTGTCCGCAAAAGGCTTGTCTTGCGTGGACTCTCATGTGTCTCTTCAGGCTTGCCTTCCGGGGAAATCTTTTTCCACAGAGCTCACAAGCAAAAGGCTTCTGTCCTGTGTGGATTATCATGTGAGTGTTCAGATGTGTCTTTTTGGCAAATCTTTTTCCACAGAGTTCACAAGCAAATGGCTTCTGTCTTTCGTGGACTCTAATGTGACTCTTCAGGCTTCCCTTTTGGGAAAATCTTTTTCCACAGAGCTCACAAGCACATATATCTTGTCCTGTATGGACTTTTTTGTGTCTTTCAAAATTACACCTATGTTTATTTTTTTGTCCACAGAGCTCACAAGCAAAATTCTTCTGTTCTGTGTAGACCTCTCATGTGATTGTTTAAATTGGACTTGTAACTAAATCCTTCTCCGCAAAAGGCTTCTGTCTTGCGTGGACTCCCATGTGTCTCTTCAGGCTTGCCTTCCGGGGAAATCTTTTTCCACAGAGCTCACAAGCAAAAGGCTTCTGTCCTGTGTGGATTATCATGTGAGTGTTCAGATGTGTCTTTTTGGCAAATCTTTTTCCACAGAGTTCACAAGCAAATGGCTTCTGTCTTTCGTGGACTCTAATGTGACTCTTCAGGCTTCCCTTATGGGCAAATCTTTTTCCACATAGCTCACAGGCAAAAGGCTTCTGCCCTGTGTGGCGTCCCATGTGAGTGTTCAGATGTGTCTTTTGGGAAAATCTTTTCCCACAGAGCTCACAGGCAAAAGGCTTCTGTCCTGTGTGGATACTCTTGTGTCTTGTTAAAGTTGACTTCACACTAAATGTTTTCCCACAGAGCTCACAAGCAAAAGACTTCTGTTCTGTGTGGACTCTCATGTGTTTGTTTAAATTGCACTTGTGACTAAATCCTTGTCCACAGAGTCCACAAGCAAAATGCTTCTGTCTTTCGTGGACTCTCATGTGTGTCTTCAAGCTTCCCTCATGGGCAAATCCTTTTCCACATAGCACACAGGCAAAAAGCTTCTGTCCTGTATGGAGTCCCATGTGAGTGTTTAGACGCATCTTCTGGGAAAATCTTTTTCCACAAAACTCACAGGCAAAAGGCTTCTGTCCTGTGTGGAGTCCCATGTGAGTGTTTAGATGTGTCTTCTGGGAAAATCTTCTTCCACAGAACTCACAAGTAAAAGGCTTCTGTCCTGTGTGGACTCCCATGTGTCTCTTCAAGCTTTCCTTTCGGGAAAATCTTTTCCCACAGAGCTCACAAGCAAAAGGCTTCTGTCCTGTGTGGACTCCCATGTGTGTCTTCAAGCCTCCCTTTAGGGAAAATCTTTTCCCACAGAGCTCACAGGCAAAAGGCTTCTGGCCTGTGTGGATTATCATGTGAGTGTTCAGATGTGCCTTTTGGGAAAATCTTTTCCCACAGAGCTCACAAGCAAAAGGCTTTAGCTGACAGTCAGAATTGTTGCCATCCTGGTCATCATCTTCATCTTGGCTGACTTCAGTCTCTGAAGAGTTGGAATCATCTTTATAAAGTTTCGGATCTAGATTCCTGGTACGTTTTGCTCCTCCATAGTCTACTCTACCACTTTCTGCTTTCATCTGGTCAGTGGTGCTGCTGGTTGGAAGATCTCCGTCTTTAGGTTGGTTCTGATCAAACTGTGACAACAGAACTTCTCTTCCTTCTTCCTTAACCTGACGAGAAACTGCAGAGAATGAAATGTTGGTGGCATCAGTTTTAATCTCATCAAGCTGCTCCTCCTCTTCCTGCTTCATGTTGAGGAGCTCCATGTCCTTCTGGTTCAAAAGAGGCCTCAGTTCTTCAGGAGCTGGCTGCTTCATAAATCAGCACCATTTGCTGAACATCTACAAACACAGACACAAAAACATAATAGTTGCATGATGAGATATTTTATACTGTTCAAGCAAGAACAGTTAGAAATAAGTAAAACAACCCAATGAGATTGACATTAAAAGAACACACAAGTCCACTGTACTAGGAAGGCAGGAGATGTGGTTCAAAAAGTTATTTTACAGTTATTAACTCATTCGCTGCCAGGCGTTTCCTGATCGGTAAAGCCCTTCGCTGCCAGTGTTTCTCACAGTTTTTACTGTTTTTTAAGAGTTAAAGAATGTTGCGCACTAGGATGATGTCGACACCAAAACAAAGCGGAGACTCGCCTCTTACATCAGGAAGAATCCACGCGTTTCAAGCGTTATCCGTTCTTTCATAATCCGTCGTTGAATTGTGATCGGCAGAAGCTTTTCCAGTTCGCGCCTCACTTTTTCTTACAGCAGCGGCCCAAAACGATCTCCTAACACATGGATTTTCTGCTTCCTGATCACGTGATGTGTGACGTACGCAGATGAAGATCGACTTTAGAGCTGAGATGTTTGTTCTCACGGTGTGGGGGCTCGTTCCAATGCCCACACAGTAAATAAATGCAAATGACGACTTTAGTCGTCATTGGCAGTGAATGGGTTAAAAATAATAATTAAAAAGAAGACCTGAATGAAATAATTAAATAATTACTAAAAGTAATTAAAATGACAAAAAAAAAACCTAATAACTACTAAAACCCAGGCCGAGGCTTACCAGTGGATGACTGGGAGGTTGAATCTCAATAAAGAAAATATAACTTAATCAAAAGGTACCCCAAGTACTCGTGACCATGCATTCAGGAGTGAAAGAATCCTTGGACACGGCATACACATGAAGATGGACCACCAGCCACCACCTTCAGCTCACAGCCCTTCTCATAAGATAAATTAGTCACAAATAAGAAAACTTGAACCAATTGGCTTTGTTAAAAATAATAAAACTCCCCAAAAACTATCCCAACTTCCTCCTCTCTTTGTTTACTGGGAAACCTGGACAATGTCCCAGTTGAAACATCTTTGGTTCACGTGGTTCTGACTGCCATATGCATCACTAAGAAAACTATCCCCTTGAATTGGAAAAATAGAGAAACTCTCTACATTAACCAGTATAGAAATCTTTTGTTAGATCATATTACACTTGATATAGCCTCTGCTTCCACTTCAAGTCAATCTCTCTCATAGCGATGACGGGGGACCATTGCTATTGTCCTGCGGGATGATGTGGGTGATGGGGTGGAGGGTCTGAGTTTGGAGTATCCGGACGTTCCCTGGAGGTGGGTTCATTGGGGGTGACTGTGACTTGGGGGCTGCTGCCCCTCTCTGGAGGTGCTTGGGTTGCCTCGGGGGGTGGACTACAGGCAGTTTTGAGTGGGGCCCCTTGGGGGTCTTGGCGGTGGACATGGGTTGCTGCCTGGCGGCTGTATTGCCCCTGAGTGGGTCTGAGTGGGGGCTCAGGGTGTGGGGGTGGCCGGCCCCATGTAGGGATCTGGGCGAGGCCTTGGGGGTCGGGTCCTGACATGTATGCGGCCGGGAAGAAGGCGAGAACATGCGGCAGTGCCTGGCTCGGGCTCAGGGGTCTCAGGTAGACCTTGGCTCCTCTGCTGTCCCATCACAGGGGTGGGGGATGTCCAGGAGGGGGAGGACCCAACCTTACCTGGATGTCCTATGTCTGGAAGTTGTACAAATGCAGGGATGGGAGTAGATATTCTGCTGGGGTGGGGCTGGGTTGGTGCCCTTGGACTCCGTGATGCTGCTGCTTTGGGCCCTGGCAGGATGGGCTGGGGTCTCCATGCCCTGGGTGGCATTTTGGCAACAGAAGAGCCTATTGGGGCCAGTGGGGGAGCTGGCTCCCTGGAGAGCTTAAGTCCAACCAGCCATTCCTCCCCACCCCCACACATTTCTCTCCTCTTGCTCCCTCACATCATCACACAAACATGCACATAGGACCTTGGAGGGTGGACAAGTCAGGGGGTGCAGGCATGGACACCATTTCTGCATTCCTGTGGCAACCTGCCCCCCAATTTTATTTGCAACTTAAACACTTCCACCAACGACATTCCACGCAAACACACACTTAGGGCTTTGGGAGTGAGCACATTTAACGGCAGTTGGTAGGGAGATTTTTCAGCCTCACTCTGAGTGCCGGTGCCCACTTCCAATTTTAAATTGCACTTAAGACACTGAGGGCTGTGGGTGCAAGTGGAGTGGTGCGGTGGCATCAGCTAGCATAGGCCAGACGATGCCCGCACTGCCCACTCACCCCAGCCATGGAATACACCTCATCATCACTCACTAACACTATAATGGAGCAGGCGGAGGGAGACTAGGTGTCTTAGCACACCTCTGTTGTCACTTGGCTTCCCGAGGCTGGAGGCTAGGAGGTAGATCTGGCAGTCTGGTTGGGGTCTGGGGTGGTGGGTTGCTTTGCTCATTGTTGGGTGGGGGAGCCTGCTCATCAGCACCCCAGCAGAAAGGGTCAAACTCTGGGAACCGGTAATGATGGTACCCCATGTGCAGCAGTACCGGGACCAGAGTGAATAGGGTGTGTATGGGGAGCATGAGTGGGTGTCCAGCATGCATTTTTGTAAGTCTTTGGCTGTATGTGTATGTGCGAGCATGAGGGAGCGAGTGTGTGACTGTCTGTTTATGACTGTATATGTCAGGTGGGACCTTTGGCTCCTCCCTTCTCCTGGGACTTCTTTTGATGCTATACATCTTCGTCTCCCCTCCCCCTGCCACACCTGGTGTGGAGTAAGGTGCCTTGGTACTGTTTCATACTCTGAGCTGAGTAAGCTAGTTGCGAGGCAGAAGCCATCTGGCTCTCCACTTGATGTTCTACCGCCTCGTCTCTGGAAGGCTGCCTTTCCGTGCCTTGGCCCTTCACTTGGTCAGATTATCAATGGGAGCCTCAGCACAGGCGTGGTCCCAGCTGCTTTGAAAGCAGCAGTTATTCGGCCGACCCTGAAGAAACCTGGTGCTGATGTCTCTGTGATCGAAAATTACAGGCCTATCTCTACCCTGCCCTTTACATCTAAACTGCTTGAGAAAGTCGTTTATCAGCAGCTGGTTCACATTTAGCTGACTCTGATCTGTTTGAGGTTTTCCAATCAGGGTTCAGGTCTGGCCATAGCACAGAGTCTGCTCTACTGAGGGTCCTAAATGACATCTATCTATCACTAGATCAGGGAACATCTGTGCTGCTTCTGTTATTAGACCTGACAGCAGCCTTCGACACAGTTGACCACGCGATTCTACTCGATCGCTTGGAACGATGGGTTGGGATCAAAGGGTCAGCTCTGGACTGGTTTAGATCGTATCTCCAAAACAGGACATTCTGTGTTAAACTGGGTGATGTTTTTTCTTCTTGGGAGGGGCTCCGGTGGGGGGTCCCGCAGGGGTCGATCCTTGGTCCACTTTTGTTTGCCATTTATCTACTACCTCTGGGGTCAATCTTTCGTAAATATGGCCTATCATTCCATCTGTATGCTGACGATTGCCAGATTTACTCTCCATTGTGTCAGGAGAAAGGTCACTCTATCCAGTCCTTTGTCTCCTGTGTTAATGAGGTGAAGTCTTGGCTAATGTCCAACTATCTACATCTGAATGAGGGAAAGACAGAGCTCATTGTTTTTCACCCCAACAGCAGGAATGTGGATCGTTATGCTGATCTTGGCCCTCTTTCTCCATACTCAAAACCAGTTGTTACCAGTTTGGGGGTGAAACTTGATGTAAGACTTAAATTTGATGCTCACATCAATTCTGTGATCCGGTCCAGTTTCTTTCACCTGAGACGCCTTGCTAAAATCAAGCATATGCTGTCGAGAGCCCACCTGGAGCGGGTACTGCATGCCTTTGTAATTTCTCGGCTTGATTACTGCAACTCTCTCTATGCAGGGTTGTGTCAGTCAACACTGCGTCGCCTACAGGTTGTGCAGAACAGCGCTGCCAGGTTCCTGACTGGGACCAGGAAACGGGACCACATCAGTCCAGTTCTGGCCTCCCTGCACTGGCTTCCGATTTCCTATCGCTCACAATTCAAAATACTCGTCTTTGTTTATCATTTCTTCCAGGGTGGTGCTCCCCCCTATCTTGCCACACTCCTGAACAAACATTCCCCATCACGCGCTCTGCGCTCCTCTGACCAAGGCCTGCTCGCTGTCCCTCGGTCTAGGTGTCGTACCCGTGGGGACCGGGCTTTCTCAGTCCTAGCACCGTTACTCTGGAACCAGTTGCCACCCTCAATCAGGCTGTCCCCTTCTCTGCCAGTCTTTAAGAATCACCTAAAAACACACCTCCTCCGCTTGGCGTTTCCAGAACATGTTTGATTATGGCCCTCTATTATGTTGAATCCATTCCACAGTTTTCATTGGTACACTCAATCCATCCACTCAATCCAATTGTGTTTCACACATTTGTATTTTACCGGAATGTTTCATCTATATTGTTATTTCCATTTTGTATTTTGTATTTTGTAATTTGAATTTCTTTTATTTTGATTTATTCAGTATAATTACTTACAACTGTACCATGTTCAGCGCTTTGGGCTTCCTGACAGGGTTGCGGAAGGCGCTTTATAAATAAAGCTTTGATTGATTGATTGATTGATTGGTCTGCCTGAAGCTTGGTTTATGCTTGACGCATTCACTTTCCGCTTGGTGATGCGGCTCACGGATGGAACGCGCTTCACAACTCTTAGCGTTTATGGTTCATGCAGCTTGTCTCTGCGGTGAGCCAATATTCTCCCAAACTGTAGGGGGCAGCATGGAGCTCTACGGCATGCATCCAACACCAGCGTCCTCGTCTTTTCCGACAGTGCGAGCTATTTCTCTCCAAGAATTATTAACAACATGTTGATCACTGTGATCTTTGAGAGCTGAATCATACAAATGTCTGTATTTACAAACCTCTGCCATACTAGTTCTTGCCGGTCCGCCATGTTTTTCCGCATCCGACTGTCCGCGTGGTTAGAAAATTTCCTAGGTGCGCGTTACTGAAATTTTGGGCCGTGCGGAGGCGCGGTTGTTAAAATGACGCAAAATGACGCAACTTTTCTGCGCGGAGCCGTGCGGACCTCGCGGACGCATCAAGCATAAACCAACCTTGAGTGTTCGTGGCTCCCAGGTCAGGAAGTTTAAGATTTTTGGCCTCCGCCTGATCAATCCCGGTGGCTGCCTGGTGGGATCTGGGTCCCTGGGCTCTGCTGGGTCCCTGGCGGGGGTGGTTGCCCATAGGTCCTGGGTCGCTGGGTCCGGGGTTCAGCCGGCTAGGCGGTGGGAGGCGGGCCTGTGGGCTTGCCGCTGATATCTCCCGGGACTCTGCCGGCTGCTGGTTGTGGCCCCCCGGAGCAATCCTCTGTGCATGTCAAGTGGGCCAGTGGCTTTTCTGGTCGCAGTCTCCTTGGGGTCCCTGTGCTCTGGGGCACCTCCTGGATCTCTGGGACTTGGAGCTCCCTCCATCTCCTATGCATCTTTGAGGGGCAGATCTGTGGCCCCTCACACTCTATTGGACGCTCTTATAGAGAAATCTTACATATACAAGCGCGTGTACACACACAGGTACTCACATGGTGCTCTCATAAGTCAGGATTTGGGCACGTTCAACACATGTCTTAAGGCTTTGGTTGGCACTAAATGCACTGATTTATTATCGTGTTCAGTAAAACAATGTTGATTTTATATTTCTTCATCAAGTTGACACAGTGATAGTTTTCTCCTGTTGTATTGTGTGTCCCTTTTCTGCAGGTCTAGAAGCAGACTCTTGTTCATCATTGATTATTTGTGTGGAACCTAAAACTCACGCTCACACACACAGTCATGGGTGATTCTGCAGGTTGAGTGCTTTGCAGTCTTGTTTCTGGTTTTATTGTATTTCTGGTACTTCCTGTTTTATTTTGTGCATTCACTTCCTGTCTCATTACAGGCAGCTTCACAACATGAGGCTCCTCACTAATCTGCCTTATGTTTTGCACCTGGGTCCTGGCTTCTCCATTTATGCGTCTTTGCAAGTTTCCTTTGCCAGTTTGTCTTCTCCCGTTGTGTGATGTGAACCTGCTCTCAGAAACACTTGGTAAAAGTGTATTCAGTTAGATTTGGACTTTTCAGTTGTGTTGTACTCCAGGAATCCCTTCTGCTTATTAAAACTGTGTGAGCTCTGCATTTGAGTCCTCTTTGTGCTTTGACACACACACACACACACACACACTCACACACACACTCACACACACACACACACACACACGCCTGTTGAGCACTGGTGGTCCTTCCACAAGACCTCCCACAGTGGTTCCTATTGCAGTCCCTTAACCAGTGATACTGCTGGAGCGTGCTAGCAGACCAAACACAATTACTTTAGGTGTGACTCAACGCCAGAGTCGTTACCTGCCAGCTTGACACTGGTGTAAGAGGAAGGAACTCTAGGGCTGAAACAACGAATCGATACATTCGATGAAAATCGATTACTAAAAGCATTGGCAACGAATTGCGTCATCGATTCGTTGTGTTGCACAACTCTTCCAAAAGCCCCCCCCCTTCCCGCCCGCCGTTGCGCGCAGACCATGGCGCAGACGGAGCAAGTCAGATCAGCGCGAGGGAGAGCCGGCAGGTGTTTGGAAGAGGAACATGGCAGAAGCAGCGATACCCAAAAAAGTAAGAACTTCTTAAGTTTGGGAGCATTTTCAGTTAAATCAGGCGAAGACATTCGTTACCTGCAACGTTTGTAGGTCAGACTCAGCATGGCACGGGAGTACTACGGTGATGATGCAGCATCTTAAACGCAAGCATGTCAGAATCATCAGCGAGGAAGGAGAGAGCTCGGTGTCCGGGTAAGTTAAAAACTTTTCAAAAGTGATTCACCCAAGCCCCGGATTATTACACAGGCTAGACATGCCCTAAGCTCGTAAAAAAAGTCTATAAAATCGTAAACACAACGCTATTATAAATGGGGGGGGGGGGGGGACACACTCGTACTGCTTCGAACCGGTTCCGCCGTCACATTCCCGCAGAAACTGGTTGATCACACCGGGGCCAGACTACTAGCATGTGGTTTTACAACCACAATGTCCTCGGAAGCAAAAACGCTTTTAAAAGGGAGGGAGGAGTCCTAACTGTTGCTGCAGGCGTGTTGTGTGAGAGTGCAGTTATATACTGGTTAATATATTTTTGGGTTCAGTTGCTTTCATGTGGCCTAATGTGAGTCTATTTGGGATTATTGGAATGATCAGCAGCATCTCTTGATGTGACTTTATGGCAGTTGCCCAGGGCATCATCACAAGGAGGATGGCATTCATTTACTTTTGTTTTATTTGGTATTTTTCAGTCATTTTTGGAAATAGTGATTAATTTTGATTAATTCACAGCCTATGTTTAATTACATTTAAAAATTAGTTGTTTGACATCCCCAGTTATAATAAATGTCTACAGATGAGATCAAACATAAACAGATGAGAATTGCCCTTAAAGAGCAAGTCACCCCCAAATAAACTTTTTTTTGCTGATAAACTAAATAAACGAGTGTCTAATCGTGCTGCAGACACGTGTCGTCAATAATTTGGCACTTCAGTGCATCTTAGTTAAAATTTAAATATTCTGCCTAAAACTGGCAGTGTTGTGCCGTTGTCAGGTAAAAACTCTGCACTGTATTTTAATTTAAATCTGCCACCGCTATTGGCTAAGAAGTATGCTATGATGTAAACTGGTACATTATGATGTCACAATGCTGTTGTGAGCCTGAGTGTGTGTGTATTTGTTAGCGGCTCCGCCCTCTCGGTCTGCCAGGCCAGCCTTTCTCATATGGGGGTACGCGTACCCCTGGGGGTACGTAAAGAAACTCCAGGGGGTACATCAGAGAAGCAGACTGTGTCTAAACAGAGCTTGATCACAGCAGTTGCCTCCCTGCCACCAAGGATGAAAAAGATCCTCAGTGAAGCACAAGCCCAAGTGTCTCACTAAAAAGTCTGTAAAAACACTCCAATCAGTGCAGTAATGTTAAGATTTCAGTCTTCTTTTTGATTTAGAAAAATATATTTTGAGATTTACATTTGTTTTTAGCAATTGTTGTTTAAAATGACGTTGATGATTTCTTTTAGAGAACAGATATACTATGATCCCAAAAGAGAACACTTTATGTTGATATGCTTTTTATGTGCACAAATCTTTAATTATAATTAGCTTAATCATTTCTTTGGCCTGTATTTGATATTTTTTTTATATTTCTAGTTATATATATTTTTTTTCCAAATATTTCAAGAGATACTACAAAAATGTGCAGTGTTTTGCACATTTATGGATTTTTCAATGGGTAATCTTATGGTTTTAAATAGTTTTATGGTGACTGTTTTCAATTAATTAATTAGAATCACATTTTAGTGATGAAAAATATTTCCAATACATTTAATTATGGAGTATTAACATTTAAAATATTCAAAATAGTTTTTTTTCCCCAAATGGTTGAATTTTGTACTTGTTTATCAGTTTCAAAGTTTAATAAATCAGTCACTGAAGGCACCTATTTAAGGTCTTGTTTTTTACAACCAAAAATGTTTTTGCGCTGATTAGGGGTACTTGGCTGAAAAAAATATTTCACGGGGGTACATCAGTGAAAAAAGGTTGAGTACCACTGTGCCAGGCAACAGCATGTGTTGCATTTGTCAAACATGAAGACTCTGGTAGGGGTTGACTTGCTCTTTAAGCTGTTTAACTTGGACCAAGCATTTTAGGTCACAGATAGGTGTAGCTTAGGGTCTCTGTCTATACACCTTATAGGACAATTTAGGTGTGGCATGTTGTTTTTCTGCTATTGAACTGTTTTCTAATAATGTTGTGTTTAATAAAATGAAGGAAGGAGAGAAATAACGTTTCCCTAGCAGTTTTTAAAAATGTCCCCATGTAATCCGATTAATCGATTAATCGTGTCGAGACCCCATCCGATTCATCGATTATCCAAATAATCGTTTGTTGCAGCCCTACTCGTGAAGCCCTGGTAATGAGAGAAAACCCCAGCCTACCAGAGGCATAGACTTGTACTTCATGCCTCTGGTGGAAGCAGACTAAGAACCAGCACCGTCATGATGACCTGGAAGCTGTAGTGTAGGGCAGCAAGAGTGAGTATGTGCCATAGGCAGAACCCAGGCTCTATATTTGTAAGACAGCCTAGTTGCTGCGCCCTCTGGTGGGCAAACACTATAGAGACTGAACCCTTTAATTTCACCACTCGAGTCAGCAGTACACACATGTCTGTCTGGTGCTACAGAGGAGTGGAGCCGTTTGCTCATTATGAACATGTTTCCCGTGCGTTATGGACAATAGAAGTGAGTGAAATGTTTCAGTTTGAGCCTAAACAATAATGTGCTGTTGTGTTTGGTCACTTTGGCTTATTTAGAGATATTTGAACATTACTGGTTACCTGGTTAATGCCAATATAGGCCTCAGATGTTTTATTGCCCATTTGAATTAATATTTGTGCACGGTGGCAACGCTGATATGCGTTCATACTTGTTTACCTAACATAAGATAGATTTATCCTGATTTCTGTGCACCTTAAATTAGGTTTTATGTTGAATCTGGTTGTTTGAACGATGATTCCACCTTTATTTCTTTACCAAATAAGGTGTATATCTTGCTGCCTTATTGTATATTTGTGCATATGATTATTGTTGTGTTCCGTTTGTGTTGCACACCACTTATACATCGCATGTTCATAAATAAATCATCTTAAAAGCCATCCCGTCTCTGCCCAGATTCTCTAACCGGAATCTAGTCATACTGCTACCGCCTCAACCAGTTAAATTTATTTAGTAGGCTCTAAGAATACTGCCTACATTACATGGTCCTTCGAGCCGGATTGAGTGCACCCTAGCATACAGTATGACAGAAGCAACTACAGACACTCCAGAGCCCGAGGAGAGGCCATGCAGACAGCGTCGCTTGCCCTCATATCTAGAAGATTATAGCAAATCAGGCAGTTCTAGGTCCTGCTCCATTTCCAAATCTAGTATGAGAGCTGTGTCTTCTACTGGCCACTATCCTCCATCTGAAGTCTTCAATAGCATGCAGACAGCTCTTTTGGAGGAAGGGATAAGGCTAATTGAGCTAGACGACCTCAAGCGGCAGCTGGAAGAGGACTCAACCGCTGATTTGGAGTATCACCGTTTGCAAACTAAAGTCAAGGAAGCCCAGCGTGCACAAGAGGAAGCACTTCAGGCTACAGAGGCTTTATATAAGCAGCAGGACAGGAGTTATTGCTTAAAGAAGGCAGAGAAGAAACTAAAGATGGCTAAACTGGTCACTTCACTTCTCTCCACTGATGTGGACAATGCGGTACCTGAACTACCATTGACTCCTGACAGTTACATCTCACCACCTCAATTCAGAGTGAGTAATCAATCAGTGTCCATTCATCAGCCTTAGACTAAGACTTGGTAGGTTGCTGCACCTATTAGCTCTACAGTCAACAATACTGCCCAATCTGTCATCCCGCCAGCAACGGCATCAACTCCGAGCCAACCTCAAGTATCCCAGTGATTAAAGGTCTCTCCTACCTTTGTCATGTCTGGAGCTGATATACCAGACTGCCAGGCACACTTCTCTCAGCAACATGCTCCAGTCCCAGCTCCGCCCAACCATCCGATGCCATATCCAATTGCTACAGTATCTACAGTCCCCCAGCCAAGTCCTGCGTCTCTACCCTGAACTGATCTACTGATTGCCTCAGTATATGGCACTCCCAGACCTTCACTGCCTTTATTTGAAAGCGGACGTGAGAGTGACTTTGCTTTACTTAAGATGGCACTTGACAACCTTGTAAGCAGCCACACACGTCTCAGCGAGGCATACAAATATCAGGTGCTTCTCGGTCAACTAAAGTTTCCTAGTGCTCTGCAATTAGCTAAAGCATACGTGTACCACCCTCAGCCCTACACTGCTGCACTTCGAGCACTCCAAGATAAGTATGGTCAGCCACGACAGTTTGTCCAATCAGAACTGGGTGTTATCCTAAACATGCCAGCATTCAAACCAGGAGATGATGCAGCATTTGATGCCTTTGCCGTACAGACGTTAGTGGGCATGTTAAGGACACTTGAGGGCCAAAATAGCTATGAACTGATGTGTGGCTCACATGTGGACCACCTCCTGAGCAAAATGCCTGCAAATCTTCGTGATAACTTTATTGAACACTGTCTAAGTCGTGGCATCATACAAACTGGTACGGACATGACGTATACTCTACCAGACCTAGCTGAAAGGCTGTCGATCAAGTCACAGGCCAAACAAATTTCCAGTCGGGGTGCTTCGCTGTTTTATACTGAATCATGTAAACAACTAAAGTCAAATAAAACTGGACAACCTAGAGACAAGACTAAACCAGTTCTGCTGACCCGTAAGGATACACCACAGCCCTCAACCTTCACTCCGTCTAAGGCCGGCACCCAACCCAAGGCTTATTGCCCATACAGTAACAGCACAGACCATTATCTAAACTCCTGTGATGAGTTCAAGAAACTCAACACAACCCAGAGAGTGACGTGGATAAAGAGTGGCAAAAGAAGTTGGAGATGTGGACGTAATCATGCAGCAGACACCTGCAACTTAAAGCGCCCCTGTAAAGTCTACAAAAAGAAACATCTCACCATCCTTCATGACACAGTCCAGGCCACTTCCGGAGCTGTGCTCATGGTGATCAGACCCATTGTCAGTAGCATAAATTCAGTCACCTACAACATCGCGAAACACCTTGCTACCATCCTTGCACCTCTGGTGGGGAACACCCCACACCACATCAAGAACTCCACCGATTTCACTGACAAGGTCCAGAAACTTACCCTGGATCCAGATGAAACCATGGTGTCCTTTGACATAGTCTCCCTCTTCACTTGCATACCCACTACGGAGGAAGTGGAGACAGTCAGAAAACGACTACAAGAAGACAGCACCTTGGAGGACAGGACCAACTTCACACCCGATCAGATTTGCACACTGTTAGACCTCTGCCTCACCACTACATATTTCAAATACAACGAAGGTTTCTACAGACAAAAACATGGCTGCGCCATGGGCTCCCCCGTGTCACCTATTGTGGCCAGCCTTTACATGGAGGAAGTGGAAAGAAAGGCTCTTGGCTCTTTTAAAGGGAGAGCACCCAGCCACTGGTACAGATATGTGGATGACACCTGGGTCAAAATCAAAACACAAGAATTGTAATCCTTCACTACGCACATCAACGCCGTGGACAGAAACATCAAGTTCACCAGGGAAAACATGAAGGACAACTGCTTGCCTTTCCTGGACTGCGCTGTGCACCTTGAAGAAAATGGCAACCTCAACACTGAAGTGTACCGGAAGCCCACACACACGGACCAGTACCTCCTCTTCGACTCACATCACCCTCTGGAACACAAACTTGGAGTAATCAAGACCCTACACCACCGGGCAGAACATGTTCCCTTTAAGCCGGAAGGGGAAAAGAAGGAACACACACATATAAAGGAATCACTTAAAGGCCCCGTGTGTGAAATTCACAGAAATCATAGTAAAAAGATCCGACTCTTTAGCACCACGCAGTTTAGAGTCGGTATTGCAGCTATTGGAGCCCCCGAGGATCAAAAAGGTTTTTTTTATCATTATTTAAAACTTTATTAACAAATATAACAAATACAATACAAAATCGTGTTGCTGTAAACGGCAGCATGTCATCATCTAATTCCAGCTTTCAAGTCAGCGAACAGGTTGTTGTTTTCATCTAACTTATTTTATTAATTTAATCTAAATAGGTTTTGAATAAGAAAAACTTTTTTATGTCAGTTATGTTTGCTAATAGCAAACGGCAGCTAGTTAGTGATGACTTCTGACTACAAAAAATGACAATATTTTGTTCATTTTATTTGAGAAATGTTATATTTCTATTTGCCATTTTGGAAATATACAAGGTAGTGTAGTCTGTAATTGTTTTCTCTCCGTAAACAGAGTCAGATATCATCCGATGGTTCATCAGTGGAGACAGACAGAGGACGAGGGAGAGGAAGAGGGCGAGGAAGAGGAAGAGGGCGAGGACAGACGTGTGCCAGCGCACAGAGAGGCAGAGGTGTTAGACATGCGACAGAAGCAGGGCAAGCATCCCAAGATGAAGGAGCCGAATTTGCTCAAACCAGCCGCAACGTCCCACGCACAAGAGGAAGAGGCAGAGCTGCAATAAAGTCTAGAAGATCGGCGCTTTCAAGAGCTGATGAGGAGAGTCGAGGAGCTTTAAAGGGAAAGAAGAGCAGAAATTGAGGTTTGTGTAAGATAATGAGCAAATTAATAATTATCTGGGTCAATATATGCCGTCCTGTCACTCATTTCATTCATATAAGTACATACGGTAATTCTATTTAACCGTATAGCAAGTGTTTGGAATTATATGTAGTTTTGTAAAACATTCAGTGTCCTACTTCTTTCCTAATACATATTATTTGTTTTTGATAGTACCTTTATTTTAGGAATTAGCCATTTAATATATATATTATTAATCAGCTACTCTTATAAACTTGTTAAAACATTTACAAAACATTGCTTTTTACTGTAATTCAATTAAAATAATCTTACAAAAATTCTAATCCTACTTTTCCCTCCAGCGCCTTGTACAGGGCATGAGCCTGGAGGACCACCGTCATCTCACCTCTCAACTTTTGGAAAGACAGCCAGGTCTGGTTTTTGATGTTTTGTTGAACAACCAACGCCGAGATAGGCACACCACACCCGTGCAGGCCCCTGCGTTAACATGGTGTACTTGTGGCAATTGCACAGATATGCCAACAGATGCAGAGCACAAATGCTGTGGACAAGACTCTGTAAACTGTATAAGCCTTCTGCCCCATTTTAGACTTTACTGTTTGGATGAAGGTGTCCTGAGGATCCATCGTCAGTACAGAGCAGACCTCACCGTATTAGGACAGATTAGGGAACCAGGCGATGACAACAGGGAATACAGGTATGCTGCCTACCGGCACTTCATTTTCTGGCAGCATGGGTCACTTGGACATGGAAATCGAAGAGTCATCCCAAGTTGCTGTGTGGTCAAAATTAGGGAGAAATTTCCAGACCCTCATGGACAGTATACTGGTTTTCTTCCGGGAGTGTAACTGGTCAAAAGTTTACATGGGTTGTTGAAGTGTTTCTGATATTTTGTACACCTTTATATTGTAATTTATTATGTTGAATAAGTATTTTAAATAAATATTTTTTGAAACCCCAATGTTAGTGTTGTACAATAATGACAAATTTAGAGGTGGCTACTCTTCAGCCATGTATACTCTTGTAATGTGAAAAAAAAATCACATCTTTACAACTCCATAGTTTTGCATTACATTAGTGAGCTATTAATTTACACTCTTAGAGGGTCAAGTCATGAAACAAAAAAGATGTAATTTTCTGAAAGACATAAGAAATAAAGAAATTAGTACAGATGCACTTTTATTTGAATTAACCTTATTCAGAGTTTGAACAGACAAATTTGGAACACATTTTAATCTTGAAACATGATTTTACACACTTTAGGATAATAAAGAATAGATCTAACGTAAAAGACTGTGCAGAATTTATGTGCTACTTCAAGTAAAAAGAACAACATGTTAGCACAGTAGTAAAGACATCAAAGTGCAATATCTACATTTTTATGTACATTACGTTAGTAACACGCAGCAGGTATAGAATACTCCATGTAAATGTAGACAAGATCGTCACTGGAGGCCTGTAGCTGTGTTGAGTTCTGATACTGTGAAAAAAGTATTGTAAGACAAGTGTAGGTAAAGAACTGAGCTGTAGTCAAAGGATGCTAAAATGACACATACCAAGACCTCGGCTGACTTGGATCTGCACTAGCTCCGAAATAGGTGGTGGAGCGATGGGTGGCACAAGACCGAGCCGTCTGGGGTCATCATCCCTCATTGATCTGGTACGAGGCATCCCGACTCCTCTCGCCAACCTCTCGTTGATTATTTTTGATTGGAGTACTGGAATGTATTCGTAGCCCTTTTCTGATTTTAGTGAATACACACTGTACCTTCTGGCATTCTGATTGTACTTCCGTTTGAATCTAAAAAATAGGACAATTGCATAATGAATTTCTGTCACGACAATGGGACAAACTTAAATAACGTGTAGTAACGTTAATACAGCTTTTTAATTGTAAGTGGTAGGCATTATTTTGGCTCAACTCTGACTGAAAAAAAAGGTAAAACCTACATTAGTTGGCCTTCAGCATTCCTGATTGCTGGTCGATTAAGGTGAAAGTTATAATCCAGTGCTGCAAGGAGAACTCTGGCTTCATACACTTTGTAGGAGAAGGCTTGACGCTTGCTGGCATACATCAGAATGTGGTTCTGAAATGACTCAAGCAGGGCTGTTGATCTGTACAAATGAACAGTCAGTATGAGAGAGGACAACTGGTCACATGGCTAATAGCAGGGATGCTCCAAGTCAGTCCTGGAGGGCAGCTAACATGCATATTTAGTTCTGTCCCTGGTTAAATACAGCAGAATCAAATTTATCAGCAGTTCCATTAGCAGGCCTCAGTATAAATTAGACACCTTGAGTGTGTAGGCCAGCAGTTATATCTTCTTTAGTGTCTGTATGCACTGTTATTGTATGCATTATTTTCAGGAAATGTATTTGAGCAATTTTTAAAGTGACACTCAGTTGCTGGGAGGCAAAACAGCTAACGGAGCACCCCTGGCCTACAGCTTCACAAAAAAATACTTAAATAAGTCTCACATGTACCTGAAGTGCAGATATTTATGCACGTCCTTCTGCCAGCGTTTGTTCAAGACAATCTCCACAAGAGCTTTGTGACTCCTGGAATCCTTCTCGATCCACTGCTTCCCCTGCTGGTCATCAAGATGATCATGCTGGCAGTTTCCCATTGCCCATGTGTGAACATTGCAAACATGGTGTAGAATTCCAACCCAATGTGCCTGTGCAAAATTAAACACAATGCAAAACAGTATGAATATGACAGGTTTTTAGGTGGAGTTTGGGATACTATTGGAATTAAAGTTTTCTTACAAGAAACTGCTCTATTGTGGTGGCTGTCTTGCAACACCACCAAAAATGATCGATCGTTAAATCATTACATATGTATACAAAGGCGCATAAACAATAAACAAAAAGAAATGCTTCTGAATTTTAAGATGGTGTGCTACATTTTTGGCACTAGTTAGCATGAGCTGTTTCCCAAACTCTAGCTTACTCCACACAAACTTTGTGTCACAAAGCACACAACTACTACAATGAAGAAATTAAACACGCATTTTTAACTTACCTGTCCAAAAGGAAGGTAGCAAGCTCAGCGTGTCTACTGAATCCCTTTTGTAACATGAGGTCTCTCCATCTTGGGAAGGCAACTCCTATATTTACTCTGGTTTTCTCATGACGCCGGTCTTGTTCACTTTTCAAAATCCTTTTTCTTTTACTTGGATGAGACAA
The DNA here is from genome assembly GCF_043380555.1 of Nothobranchius furzeri. Lineage (NCBI taxonomy): Eukaryota > Metazoa > Chordata > Actinopteri > Cyprinodontiformes > Nothobranchiidae > Nothobranchius > Nothobranchius furzeri. The sequence goes on along the minus strand of NC_091742.1, from coordinate 101,013,669 downwards.
ACTATCCCGTTTCTCAAGTTTGCTTGTAGAATATGTGTGATCCTCCATCGCTAGAAGTACGGTGTGGCTAGTTTCTTCTTCTTCTTAGTTACTTTGTCAGACTGCATGCTTACAAGGCGCACTTCTGCCCCCTGCTGTTTCTTTGAGGTTACATCATTTAAAAACGCAAACATCAAATGCGAAGCTTAATATGTTGTATGTCCCTAAAAGGTCACTGTATTTTAAGATGGCGCATGCCTTATGGAGCACCGGTCTGCTTCTTTTGTCTAAAATATTAAAATATAAAGCTAATAATAATGCTTAGAATAAATGCTTGTTTGAATTATCATAAAAAAAAACAAATTTGAGAATGTGATATAAGAAATTTGATAACTTATAAGATGAAATATCACACATTGGGCCTTTAAAACATGTGGCTATCCTAATCGGGCGTTTATAAAGTCAGCAAAGATGCACAGAAAAGAAGACCAGACACCAGCGAGGGAGGATAAGAAAGACAGACGCAACAACCTTGTCATCCCCTATGTAGCCGGTGTATCAGAGAAACTCAGGAGGGTTTTCTCCAAACACAACATACCAGTGTACTTCAGGCCCAGCAACACACTCAGACAGAAACTGGTTCACCCGAAAGACAAAACTCCTAAACACAACCTGAACAATGTGGTGTGTGCTGTACAGTGCAGCGAGGAATGCCCAGACCTCTACATCGGAGAAACCAAACAGCCACTTCACAAGCGCATGGCACAACATAGAAGAGCCACCTCCACGGGACAGGACTCAGCAGTTCATTTGCATCTAAAGGACAAAGGTCACTCTTTCGAGGATGCCAACGTTCACATTTTGGACAGAGAGGACAGATGGTTTGAAAGAGGAGTAAAGGAAGCCATTTATGTCCACTGTGAGCAACCATCTTTGAACAGAGGCGGTGGTTTACGACACCAACTGTCTGCCACCTATAATCCAGTTTTGAGATCCCTTCCCAGATGCCTCAACGCCCACGCATATCCTGGGCCATCTGACCTCAGGAATTCACATGATAGGGTGGGGCCAGGCTTCACAATGAGCTCACCCGAAACTCTGGCTGAATAGGACCTAGGGCTGGGCGATATGTCAAAAATAGAATATCACGATTTTTCCAATATTTTATCACGATTTCGATTTTATCACGATTTTTTTATCCATGAATAGCATAACTTCAATTGCGTATTGAAGAAGAGAAACATTGAATAAATAAACATTTATTCATATTAGGGATAACCAGCACAGTGCTAACACACTTATATTTTAAACTCACACCAGAGATGATAAAAGCCCTGAGAGAAACAATTACAAAAATCAGTTTTTCTCGTTTTTCAAGTAACTTAACATAAATTAAAATCGTAAACATATTTAAAGTGCAAACATGTCAATTGCAAACGTATTGTGTAAACATTAACTTGTTCACAATACTATGTAGCTCCCAGTTGCTCATGTAGTGGATAGTTAAGCTCAAATACGGCTCTGATGTGCGGCTGGACCAGAGATCGCTTGTGGTAGCAAATAACTGCGCATTCTGAATATTTTCTGCAACAAGTCTCTAAATAAAGTAAAATTTTCCAGTGCAGATTGGAGACAACCCATAGAAGCACTGATTTGATCTCATTTCAGAGAAAAATAGAACAGGTCAGATGCACCTAATAAATAAAATTACTAACAAACTCAGGAATCTTTCTTTGCTTCACTGTTCTGGTGCTGAGAATATCACTCATGCGGATCAAAGGAGACACACAGATGAATGCACCTCTTATTTATTATTTGGAGACTACATTTACTGCAGCTGGCAGAGGCAGAGATTGTTTCTATTGATACACGGATTTACAGAATCATTTTAAATGTTAATAGGGGAAGACTGCAGGAGGGAGCGGTAAAATACAGGGGGTCCCCAGCAAAAACAAGACACTTTACCAGTCTGATGAAACCCGCTGGTTTTCCATCAGGCAGTCACGGGGCAGCTCCAACGACCCAGTGACCGAGCTACAGACACCGGCTCGGCAGAGGGTGAACGAGCCGAGGCGACGTCGTGCAGGGGAGTGGGAGACGGGTGCAGGGAGGGTGCTAGCCTAGAAGATGCTCTCTGAAGAGCTGGGTCTTCAAGAACAGTGATAGACTGGTTTAAATCCTACCTGTCTGATAGATTTCATTTTGTAATAGTACATGACAAATCTACCTCATACTCCAGCGTTACTTGTGAAGAAGAAGAAGAAGAAAATATCATTTCTATAGCGCCTCTCAAGATAAAAATCACGAGGCGCTTCCGAAAAACAAAAAATATAAAAAATTGTAAAAAATATTAAAAAGCACTTAGAAAATGTTTAAAATTATATTTAAAATGAGCAAGAATAAGCTATTGCGATTTAAAAGAAAAAATGTTAATAAAGAGAGAGAGTGAACAGGAAAGAGGGAAACCAGTGGATCCTGAGGAAGGTGGAATAGGTGGGGAGAGCAGGATAAAGAGAGAGAGGTGAAGAAGGTCATACAAAAGCCAGCCTGAACAAGTGAGTCTTCAGCTGCTTTTTAAAGGAGACCACTGAGTCCACTGATCTCAGGCTCAGGGGGAGAGAGGTCCAGAGTCTGGGGGCCACAGCAGCAGATGATCTGTCACCTTTGACCTTTAGCCTGGTGCTGCACAACCAGTAGGCTTTGATCACTGGACCTCAGGGACCTGCTGGGGGTGTAGGGACTAAGAAGATCACCAATGTAAGATGGTGCTTGTCCATGTAAGGCCCTATAGACCAGAACCAGGATCTTGAAATGAACCCTGAAGTTGACTGGCAGCCAGTGAAGCTGGAGGAGAAGCGGGGTGATGTGGGTGTGTTTGGAGGACTTGGTCAGAAGCCGAGCACAGGCGTTCTGAACCACCTGTAGACGGTTCAGGGAGGTTCTGCTCAGACACGTGAAAAGAGAGTTACAGTAGTCTAAGCGTGAGGAGATGAAGGTGTGGAGAACTGTCTCAAGTTCAGAGCGGGACAGAATGGGACTCAGCTTAGCAACGTTCCTGAGATGGAAGAAGGAAGAGCCAACAAGAGAACTGACATGAGAATCCAGGGTGAGAGCTGGGTCAAAGGTCACGCCAAGATTCCTGACAGAAGGTTTGGTGTGGGAAGCAAGCTGACCAAGAGAGTCTCTGACTTTGGGAACCAGCTTGTCTGGGGCACAGATGAGGATCTCAGTCTTATCTTCATTCAGCTGAAGAAAGCTCCCAGCCATCCAGGTTTTGATAGAGTCTAAGCAGGTGTGTAACATCTGCAGCTTAGACATCTCATGGGGCTTAAAGGAGATGTACAGTTGGATGTCATCTGCATAAAGATGGTAGGAGATTCCTTTGAAGGAGCTCAGGATGTGCTGAAGAGGAAGCAGATAGAGGAGGAAGAGTAGAGGCCCCAGCACAGAACCTTGTGGGACACCATGGGTAAGAGAGGTGGTGGAGGACCTAAACTTGGAGATGGCCACAGAAAAGGAGCGCTCACAGAGATAAGAGGAGAACCACTCCAGAGCAGTTCCTGATAGGCCTACCCAGTCTCTCAGCCTCTCCAGTAGCAGGTGATGGTCAACAGTGTCAAAGGCTGCAGTCAGGTCCAGCAGGACCAGAACAGAACAGTCGCCTGCATCACTGTGAGTCAGAAGGTCATTAGAGACCCTAAGAAGAGCTGTTTCAGTAGAATGAGCTCTACGAAAACCTGACTGGAAGCTATCATAGATGTTATGTTCATCAAGAGCAGCTGTGAGTTGTTTAGCCACAACCTTTTCCAAGATGTTGGAGATGAACGGAAGTTTAGAGATGGGTCTGAAGCTGCTATGGAGAGAGGGGTCCAGACTCGGTTTTTTAAGAAGCGGGTGGATTACAGCGTTCTTAAAGTAAGCAGGGACCTGACCAGAGACCAGAGAAGCATTAATTATAGAGAGCACGCTGGGACCGATGGACTGAAAAGCACTTTTAAACAAAGATGAGGGTAAGATGTGGAGGGGGCATGCAGAGGTCTTCATAGAGTTAACTAGTTTGGTTAACTCAGGCAAAGAAACAGGAGCAAAGCTATCTAGGATGAAGGGCCTTGTTGGAGTCGGGAGAGGCAGCGATAAGGCTGAAGGAGAGATGCTAGATCTAACCTTATTGACTTTGTCCACAAAGAAAGACAGAAAGTTCTCACAGTCTGCAACAGAGTGGATGGAGGCTGTAGGAGAGGCAGGAGAGACGATGCTGCTGATGGTGTTAAACAGCACCTTGGGGTTCCTTTTGCTCTGGGACACCAGGTTGGAGAAATAGGAAACCCTGGCGTCTCTGACTGCAGAGTTAAAGGATGTCAGAAGATCCTTTAGGTGCAGCAGACGGACGTGGAGATGGGTTTTCTTCCACAAACGTTCAATTTTTCTGCATTGGCTCTTCAGGCTCTGAAGGCTGTCATTAAACCAGGGAGTAGGGTTCACTGCAGGAACTGATCTGGTTCTGACAGGACAGATGTTGTCCAGAATGGAGAGGCAGTGCTCGTTGAACTGAGAAGTTAAGGAATCTGGGTCGTTATCAGAAGAACATGGTGGATCAAAAGCAGCAGAAAAATTGCTAGCTGTGCTCTCATTAAGAAAACGAGAACTAACCATACGGCGAGCAGGAGGTGGGGACGCAGAAACTGACAAGTTAAAGAAAATGGAATGGTGATCTGAAATATAAACGTCCTCAGGACAAACACTGTCAGCATTTAGACCCAGGGTAAAAACAAGGTCTAGAGTGTGTCCCCTGGTGTGTGTGGGGCCAGAAACATGCTGGATAAAGCTGAAGGAGTCCATAAGGCTGGAGAAATTCATGGCAAAGAGATCGGAGGGATCATCAACGTGGATGTTAAAGTCACCAACAATCACCAGTCTGGACAGCTTCACAGTGGAGGATAGAAAGTCACTAAACTCCTGAAGGAAAGAACTGTTTGGACCAGGTGGACGATAGACCACAGCACAGTAGAACGGGTCCTTACGCCCGACTTTAATCAGCTGCAGTTCAAAGGAAGCAAAGTGACCAGAGGTTGTAGAGCTACATGGAAGATGGTCTCTGAAAACAACAGCTAGGCCTCCACCACGACCAGAACCCCAGGGCTGGCTAAGAAAAGAATAACCACTCGGGCAGAGTTCAATCAGACCAGAATAATCAGATGTTTGCTGCCAAACTTCAGTCAGAAACAGAAAATCCAGGTTTTTAGAGAGAATTAGATCATTGAGCAGGAAGGACTTATTGTTACCAGAGCGGGTATTTAATAGAGCCATGCTGAGTGAGGTGGAGGAATCAGAAACTACACAAACAGCTGGAGTTAGTGGACGTAAATTAGCAGGGTTAGATCCACGGTGTTTATAAAAACCACTTATGGAGGGAACTGGAGGAGAAACCACTGAGGAATGAGGATAAATCGACCTTAGGACGGATGAACCGCGTCACAATGCGGCCTGGCGGGAATGTAGAAGTGGTGCTCAGGTCACCAAACAAAGGACAAGAAGCTAGAAGATCACGCCGATGTTTACTAGATAAACCACGCTTTAAGAGAAGTCCTATTCTCACCTGGATTCCTGCTCGTTTACCTCTTTTCCTCCGACATTTTCCCGGGACCGGACAAACATCGCTAGAGGTGCGCAGCTCTGGATCGTCGATTGCTTCCGGGCCACTGCGCCGCTCAGGTAAACAAACAGGATGGTAAATCTTCGGTGCATCTTGGGCGATCGTGAACGAACGGAAGGACAGAAGAGTCTGGCGATCATAGGAGATGGTAGCAGGGACACTACTGAAGAGGATCGCAGACAGGAGCTAGGTGGAAAAGAGGAGGTTAGTGGAGAAAAGTTTGAAAAAGTGGCCGGTGACCGCGGCTAAGCCAAGCACAGGCGCCATCTTGTTACCGACCGGAACTGAGGAGACTTGTGGAGTAGGGCTGGACGATATAGAAAAAAGGTACATCAATAATTATTGAAAAATATTTTTTGAATTGTAGAAAATATTTTACGTGCACCCCTGGCCATTTCATTTTTGGTAATTAGATTTTTTTCTCCGCCTCTTCTCGCTGCAACATCTTTAGGTCTGCCACAGACGACTATTTTAGTAGTCGACTAATCGTGTCATTCATAAAGGTTTAGCTTATTGCACCAGGATGCTCTAGTATACCATCATTAGCTTCTTGTCTGAAGTGTGATCAGCTATGTGACATCTAATAATAAAGACAAGATGAAAGCTTATCAATACGGTTGGGCATCGAGCATCGATCGGAACCGGGACAAACTGTTCGTTTTTCCCAGACTCGTTCAAAGTTTTTTATTTTGATTCCTAGTTTCGATTCCTAGAATGCCGACGGAAGAGGAATCCGCGGCCGATCTCCGTGAAAAATAAACGTGATCTTCAAATTGTGATTAACGCTTTTTAGAGCTGATCACAGCAGCTGTGTGTGTGCAGCACCGAGTCCCCCCTCCCCCCACCCAGATATAAACAAACGCGTCTGCCGAACCTTTACTCCGTGATGTAAACGTTAACTCCTGCAGCGTAGAGGAAACGTGTTAAATACGTCAACACGGTGGATTTTATAGAAGCGTTAAAGCACAAACTCTGGACGGTGTGAGGTGAGTTTGTCTCACTGCAGAAATAAAAACACACACGGAGCGTCAGCAGTCAGACGCAGCCGCTCACCAACACTCTTTGTGTGTGTGTGTGTGTGTGTGTGTGTGTGTGTGTGTGTGTGTGTGTGTGTGTGTGTGTATATATGTGTGTGTGTGTGTGTGTGTGAGCGTCAGAAGGCTGAACAATAACCTGTAGAATAATTAAAGTCATCATGCTAGAGCAGCTTCTCTGAGGTGGACCACACCAGCTTCTGCCACCATAAATAATAATAATAATAATAAATAACATTTTAATTTCCTTTCTGAACTGTTTCTGTTGAGAGTTTAACGTTTAAAACCTGATAGCTTGTCACTGACAGCAGCTACGGTTAGGTTTCTGACTGAAGCTGCTGCAGCATGGAGGTGTAGTTCTCAGTCATCCTGGACATGACCATCCTGAGAGTTGGAGCTGAAGACAGCTGGACGCTTCTGGATATGTTGGAGACGTTTATGTTTGTGTCTGAATGAAGGTGATGTTGTTGTTCATAGAGTTAAAATTCATGTTGAAGTTAAGATTATTTCCTCCAGTAGGACCTGTGGTCAGCTGGCTCATGTAAAGCACGTCATGTCTTCAAAGAATCTGAATCGGGAATCGATAGGAACCGGAATCGATACGAGGAATCTGAATCGTTCAAAATCAAACGATGCCCAACCCTACTCATCAACAACTATGATTAACTTTGTAACCTGTTAACTCATTCGCTGCCAGCGTTTCTCACCGTTTTTACTGTTTTTTTAAGAGTGACAGAACGTTGCACGCTAGCATGATGTCGATGCCAAAACAACCAAAACAAAGCGGAGACTCGCCTCTTACATCAGGAAGAATCCGCGTGTTTCGAGCGTTATCCGTTCTTTCATCATCCGTTGTTGAATTGTGATCGGCAGAAGCTTTTCCGGTTCGCGCCTCACTTTTTTTACAGCAGCGGCCCAAAACGATCTCCTAACACACGGATGTTCTGCTTCCTGATCACGTGACGTGTGACGTATGTGGATGAAGATCGACTTTAGAGCTGAGATGTTTGTTCTCACGGTGCGGGGGCTCGTCCGACGCCCACACAGTAAAAAATGTAAACTGGCAGTGAATGAGTTAATGATGATGAGGGTGGCTCCTAGAGGCTGAGGTGTAGGGCTAAAGTGTCATCACTCACTTTGGTCTGGTCCAGACGCCGTCTCTTTACTGGTGCTCCTCAGTAGGTGACGTGAAGCTCCAACATCTGAGCGTTCTGTGTTCCTCAGAGGAGAAGAAAAGTAACATTAGCACTGGCTACATTATTTTTACTAGCATCTCAAGGCCTTGGAGAAGCAGATCTTCACTTACCTAAACATCAGACCAGTTTGTCCCAGCTGAGCTCATCAGGGCGTTAGTCTGACAGCCTGTCAGTGAAACACGGCTCCAGCCTTCTGGATGTGGACTCTAAAAAGCAAAGGAGCATTTTTACTGTTGTTTTCATTATTTTACAGCTGATTTGATCAGATTTCTGACGCTCATACAGACGAGTGTAGGTGAGCTTAGCTGCGTGTGACTGATGCAGAGTTGGTTTTTATATCTGCAGAGAGACAAAAACTAGCCTCACTTCACTCAGAGATTGTTCTTTAAACTCGTATTAAATCCGCTGTGCTGACGCACTTTAACCACTTAGTCGCGCTGCTCTTTAGCTGATGTGGGATTTATTTACTGGATGCTAACATCACAACACACTCACGGAGTAACACACACAGGCGCTCTGCTGCTACAGTCAGTGGAAGGTTATCATCTGGTGTAAAAAGGCGTTAATCACAATTCCCAGATCACGTTTTATTCCACGAAAATCGTCCGAATCCACATTAATCTGGGTGCTAGCTTTACTAGCATGTTGTGCTAGCGTTAGCAGGTGGGATGCTAATGCTAGCACGCTGCTAATGCCCGTAAATGAACGTGTACAGTAAAGTTAGCCGACATTTTAGAGTGATATGAAGCTTACCGCTCTGCTGCTGTGTCGAGCTGGGTCCAGCCAGCCGCGGGGCCTTTCTGCTGGGCTAAACTAGTTCGTGTCGCACCGCCACGGCTCAACAAAAGCCACCACACCTATAAAACACACTTTTGTTGCCTTCTCTAAGAGATGCTAATGACTCCAACTTGTTGTTTCCGTTTCGGATCTTTATTCCGGGTTACTGTTGGCCGCAGCCCACGTCTTAACTCCAGCAGAAACACCGTTAACGATCTCCGATCACACTAGCTCGTTTTCTTCTAAACAACCGAACAGGTGTTGTGCCCAAAAATGATCGTCTGCCAGAAACTGATTGCCGTCCGCGGGAGCGCGCGCAGCTGCTTGAAAGCTGCAGCGGTATGGGGTTAGACCCGTGCCAAAACCCGTGCACGCTGAATCCGCGTGCACGGGTCCACATCGCGCGTGTGAACGGGACTCGCGAGTGAAAATATACATGGAGAGGTCATTTGTGCACTGAGAGGGAGCAAGGATGTGCACAAGTGACAAACCTGCGGCGTCATTTTAACCGGGGACGCCGGGGACATGTCCCCTGCAAAATTTGTGATTGGCAGCAAAAAAGCCTGCTGATGAGGATTTTTGTTTTACCTGCTCAGATCTTATACCAGGGGTCGGCAACCTGTTCCCATCAAAGAGCCATTATTACCCGTTTCCCGCAGTAAAGAAAACACCGCAGCAGCCGTGGCGTTGTGAGCGGGGCCTACCCTCAGACAGCAGAGAGCTGCTCACAACAGGTGACAGCAGCCGGTACCGGTCGCTCGCATGGGCGGGGGATGGGGGGGATGCAACACCCACACTTTTCTTATTGAGATCATTCAACACCCACACTTTTGGCGTGGCACCCGTGGGGGATTCAAAACCCACACTTTTCCAGCTGTTTTGCTCACCTCCACACCAGTCTGGTTTCTTTACGTCGCACTAACTCTGTTTGCCTCATCTCCTTCTTCCCCTCCCGCTTCTGACAGCCGATGTCGGGTTTCCAGGAGAGCAGGAAAGGGAGGGACGAAAGAGCTCGACTGAATTCATAATTTTACATCTTGACATTAGCTGTACAAGGTCTGAGTTTGATAAAGTGAAGAACAACAATTTGCAGAGGTTTATAACAGGCGCGGCGCCAGGTTTTCATTTTTGGGTGGGCCACGGTAATTTTGGACGGACCTTAATAAGCAGTGGCTTAAGTGAAGCAGGCAGGTCGCGCTAGAAATTTTCATTTAAAAATACGTCATAAATGTGTTCCCCCGTCATTTTAATTTCTAAAATATGAAGTAAAAACTCACAATTTAATTTTCATTCATTTGTAATTAATATGTAGTCTACACCCGTGCGTTAAGTGGACCATCTTCCAGTAAAAGCAAAGCATCCAGCCCATCTCTCCGAATGCGTAAAATGTGCATCAGCCGCTAGTTAGGCGCGCCACGCGCACGGTCAGCTACGTCAGCCCAGACAAGAGCAGAGCAACTAGAGACAGAATAGAGGATAATTGTGTCTGGATGTGGATGGAGATTACATTTTACAGCAGCCTGATCATCATTTAAATACGTAAACCATCACCTGTCTTCTAGTCCACGCTATCAGCATTATTTTAATTGGTGTGTGTGTGTGTGTGTGTTTTCCACTTCAAACACTGGTCTAACCAACCAGACCAGCGTGTCCAGTAACATATTAATGTTACAATTAAACAGTTTGACTTCATGTAGGCTAGGAACGTTTCACCTGCCATGGCCCGGCCGCTTCTGCTCCACATAAACTTTGTGCGTGATCAAATGTCTCTACAGGTGCTTTCTGAGCTGAAGAGGCTATTCTGCCTCAGACTGGATGCGTCATGCGTCTCCATATTAGAGACGGGAACAAGCGCTGTTCAGCCAAAGTTTCATAATTTCATAAAAAGAACATTTTTCTAAGAGACACATCCCTCAGAGAGACCGGCTTTCCAGACCGCATCAGTGGGAGGAAATCTTACCGCATGCACCGTGGTTCTGCACTGCGAACCCCTCTACAGATCTTCAGCCCACTGTCCACCGTGGGCGCTCCGAGCCACGCTGAGCACAGTGTCCAGTATAAAGCTCTGATGTTCTGATAGGAATAATTTTCTTATGCGATGTGCGTTAATGATAAAAATGTCAGCTCATCCATGCGCATCAGTGTGCGTCGGGGTAATTCTTTCAAAACAACCAACATCCTTGAGTTTATCCGTCAAAATAAACAGTCAAATGTAAATACCTGTAACCTGCCAGTTAACTGTTTTGCCTTCTTGTGAAGATTGTTGCAAAGAGAAACAACTAAACGTGATTAACCCCAGAGCCATGCGCACTGCACTGTACTGACTGTAAATGAGGGGAAATGATTTAATCGGATCCTTTTCTCTTCAACATGGTTTAATGTAAAGTTTCATTCAGTACAAACTTTAGTTACACCGATCTAACGAGACAGAGCCTGGATTTGTATTCTGAACAGTTTAAACGTGTTTAAAACGGAGACGTGCGTGACACATCTAAAATTCACACCTGCTCCGCTGTTATGGAAATTAAACTAACAGGATGAATAACATGAAATTATTTTAGGCACAGACGACACCCCCCACACTTTTGAAAAGCTTGCAACGCGCCTGGTCGCTCGTGTACGTCAAAGTTATCTTTCATAAGAAGATAATCAATAAAACGATTTATATAAAGTGGATCCAGAAGTTGTAGCCCGTCTCTGCCTACAATATTTAGATATTTTTCACCCTGTTGGTGGTTTTACTGAGCAGGTGCCACTTTTGTCATACGTTTCTTTTTAAAACATGTTTAGACTGTTCAGAATACAAATCCAGGCTCTGTCACGTTTGATTGTTGTAATTAAACTTTGTAGGTGGGGAAGGTCAGAAAAGGATCCGATCATTTTGTTTTTCCCTCATTTACAGTGACGGAGATAACGGTGCAGTGCTCCTGGCTCTGGTGGTAATCACGTTTAATTTCATCTCTTTGCAACAATTTTCACAAGAAAACAGAACAGTTAAAAGCAGGGCTTGTGTTGACCGGACAGTTCCCGTATTTGACCGTGTAACAGACACTGTCTGTTTTGGTGGCCACAAGATGGCCTCGTAGGCACTGGTTGTTCTCCTGGCTCTAGCTGAGCCAGGTGTCGCTCACCAGCCCATCAGGGAGCTTCCTATAAAAGGCAGCTCCCTCTGTCATTCAAGGAGGGAAGCTGAGCAGAGGCCTGAGCGTTAAAGCAAGTGATCCTCTTTCCCTCCTAGATCTGACTTATTAGTCTTGTTGTGTAACCTGTGTGGTTTAGATATTCTTCCTCGTGTTATAGAGCTCGATGTTGTGTTTAGTTAGAAACACTCGTTAAAGTGTTTAGCTCACCCTTTTGGTGGAGCTTCTTGAGTTCATCCTAGTTTTTCCTTTTCCCGGTTAAGTCCCGGCGTTTTGTGGTTATTAAAATATACCCAGAGTTGGATGATCTTTTATTAGAATTTACTGTTATTTACCCAGTATTTGGAAGATCTTTGTGTTTGGTGACTTAGTATTTGTTTCCTGCTTATATCAGCAGCGCTTTTAGTTAATAAACCTCCTTCAAGAGAGTAATCCTTGGTTTGTCCGGATTTACGGTATTTGACATTTAATTAATTTGTTTTCTATGATTGTGAGCAAGCAGTTCAGCAGGTTTGGCCAGTGGAGGTCCCTCATTCATTTGGGAATGTCGGCCAGATGTAAGTGCCAGATGTGGACCACATCTGGCCCAGACCAATTTTGCTGCCTGGGAAAATGCAGTCGAACTTAAGATTTTTTCGGCATTTCAACCTGTTATGGAAAATTTGTTTAATTAACAAATTTTCCATAACATTCCCTCCTGTTTATCCCAATAGGATAACCAAACAAAAGGAAACGAAACAAAACCAAATAAGGAATATTATCCACTTCCATAAAAATCAACAAGAAAAATAACAAGTAAAGTAATAAACACTACGATCAGATATGAAAGGTTCAGAATTAACATGATGAAGCGGGAACACAGCATGAGGTGCTGCAAACATTTGTCTATTGCGGATCGTAATCTCAATCCTGATAACTTCGTCCAAATAATCATTCCATACAAAGTGTAATACAAAAATCAGCTTAATAATAAGAACAAATAAGGTAACAAACACGATACGGCAAACACAACTGACAATATCTTACAGCAGTTCACAGAGATATAGAACAGAATCAGCTAAATCAACACAATTATAAACTTAAGAAAAACTATTTCATACATATTGAAATGAATTTACTGTGATGCACAATTCTACGACTTATGGTAGTTCCTTTAAAGAGATTGGGAAGGGTTAGCAAAACCATATAATACACAGAAAACATCAGTACAGTGTATTGAAACATCAGGTGAATTTAGTTTAAAGCTCCAAGTTGCAGACGAGTCTTTCTGTGAAGGAGGAAAAATGAGGGAGTAGTATTAATTTATGCAGCTCTAACTATGGCAGAGCTGAGGCAAACCAGGTGTTCTTCATCAAAGGGCTTGTCCGTGGACTGAGAGTCCCGGTTGGAGAATGGGTTTGAAGGTCAGAGTCCTCTTCCGGTGGTCCAGACGGTTTCGGTCTTACGTTGATAAGTATCTTGAAGTCTCCACTATAGGAAATGGGTTATTGATAAACATATTGATAAAATCCATGACAACCTGTAACTCATTTAGTCTGCAGCAGAGTTAAAAGGGAGAGGCGGGGGCTGTGTGTGAGGAAACAAGCTCGTCTCCGCCGCACGTCACATGACACGCAGAGGCGTGGCACAGCGGTGAAACAGTCACGGGAACATTTCATTGGAAAAGCACCAAAATGTAGCACCGAAAAATGATTTTTTTCAGAAGCAGTACCTACCACATGCTTTTGGTCAGTACCAAAGAAGTACCGGGCTTCAGTACCAAAGAAGTACCGGGCATCGGTACCAACGAAGTACCGGGCTTCGGTACCCATCCCTAGTTGGCAGCCCTGAAACAGCTTGATGAGCAACTCTCCCCATGTTTTAAAAATGCTAATATCACGTTTCTGCTACGCTGAATAATGATTTTTCAGCAGAACTATTAAAATGTTCGACTGGGGTGGAGAGTAGGTCTGCTCTGTGGAGGGGGGAAGAGTTTGTAACTCCTTCTGCACATTTAAAGAGACAGTACCCAAAAGCGGCTCATTCTTATAGAGCTCCGGGAGTTGACGTCACTTCTCCCGGCATGCAACAGTTCAAATCGAAACGGCACCATATTGGCAGGCAGAAGCCCGCAGCTGGACTATTTGTTATTGTCAGAAAACTCAATCAAACAGGAGATATGGTAGATTCCTGTTGTGCCCCAGGATGCAGAACAGACGCGGACGACATAAGGAATGAGCCGTCTACAGGACTCCCCAAGATCCGGAGCACCGCAAACGTTGGATCATTGTAATAAAACGCGCTAGTGACCGGGCTAAAATGAAGCTGTGGGATCCCGAGAGTAAAGGTTTTCACTTATGCAGCGACCACTTCATATCAGGTACTTAAACCAACGTTTCCTCAACTGTGTGTGGTATTTATTTTAAATGCTTTAATTACGATTCTTAGTGGGCTTCCTAAACTTATTTTGGCGTGGCTTTTTCTGTCTTATTACTCATAGCAACAAGTAAACGTCACGTAAAACGTTGCCTCGTGAGTTCTGCGTGCTGCCGTTTACGTGTTTTATGATCACAGCAATTAACCGGCTAAGCTGTATTTAATTTTTAAGCAATGTTTGATCAATTGTCAGATCACACATAAAAATCACTTTGGATTGCTGTTATCTGTCTCACAGAGACAGATCTCAGACAGATCCTGAGACGCTCCTGCTGACATATTTATTTTATCCACGGAAAAAATCAAACTAGTGATTTCTCTTGGCGTTCAGTTTATACATTCAAACAGCACAGCACTCTATTTAAACTTCTTACGTGTAAATCTGTTATTTGTCCATCCATCCATCCATTTTCATCCGCTTATCCGGAGTCAGGTTGCGGGGCAACAGCCTAAGTCGAGAGGCCCAGACTTCCCTCTCCCCAGCCACTTGGGCCAGCTCCTCCAGGGGAATCCCAAGGGGTTCCCCGGCCAGGTCCGGTAAGATGTCCGCTCCGACAGCTTCTGGCATTTTTAAAAAGTATCCCAGGGGCACGGTAAGGGTCGGAGATGTTTAGTCTATTTAATTTCTGACTATATAAAACAATTTCTTCAGTTTTAAAGTCTGAAGTAAACTCCGACAAAGTAAGATCCAAGCCGATCCCGTTCATTTTGTTCACATTTGTTGCCTGCCAATATGGCGTCTACTCTCTGAGAGTCACGTGACGTCCGGAGCTCTATAGTCTCCCCAGAACAGGGGTAAATGAGAGTCTGTAGAGAAACAATAATGAGGAAATCAGACCCAAAAACTGCAGTTCCACTGAGTTTAGACCCCAACTGAATGATTTTGAGGTAAAAAGGGAGAATTTAAAAGAATGATAGGTCTCCTTTAATTAACAGACTTGGTGACTCGGTGGGGATCTCTGGAACTGTTCTAGACTGGTTTAGATTGTACCTTTCTAACAGAAGTTAGTGTCTGTATAAGCCAAATCATGTAAGCTTCTACTGATCTGTTCAAGGCTCTGTTTTAGGTCCACAGAAAGAAAGAATAAAACATATTTCAAAAAGGATTAAAATATGTTAAAAATTAGAGGAAAAAATATAGAAATTGTGATAAAAAATTATAATGTAAGGGAGAGAGAAAATGAATAAAGTTAAAGTCCCATTAGTTGTCACACGCACTGATGTACATATACCTTCTTGGACAGATAATTGATTCTTTTCGTAATGTATCTCATCACCTATACGCAGATGATATTCAGCTGTACTGCTGCTTTAAGGAATCTGACTTCTATAAACTGTCTGAATTACTAGAGTGTCTATCAGCTATCACCAACTGGCTACAAGAGAACTTCCTCCAGTTAAACTCTGAAAAGACTGAATGTGTGATCATTGCCCCTGAGAGCATGGTTCCCCTGATTAGTGTAAGGTAACTTGCATGCTCCACAGAAACACAACTCAGCAGAAAAACGATGGTGTTGCTGGACATTTTGCTCAGTTTAATGGCTATTTGTCAGATTCTGAACAAGGAAATGGCTGCAGGCAGTGAAACAGAAGGCAAAAAATTCCAGAGGAACCAGTGACTTCACCCCCTAACCAATCAGTGGCCAGAATCACAATGTCGGCCTGACTCAGACTTGCTAGGTACCTCAACGGAGAAGGAGCTAAAAATAAGGTAGAAAGTAGAGGGAAAATACTGAACCGAGCCCTTAGGAACAGTGGTCGGGCTGAGCTGCATTCACCCGAGATATTCGGAGTAGTGCTCCCAGAAATGGGATGGGATGGTTTCAAATTGTTTTTCGGCTAAATTTTTACATAGCTAACAGTGAAAATTATTATTTCCTGTGTGGACTCTCATGTGACGGTTTAGATTTGTCTTACCACAAAATTTCCATCCAGAGCTCACAGATAAAAGACTTCTGTCCTGTGTGGATTCTCATATGACGGTTTAGATTGGTTTTAAAACAAAATTTTTGTCCACAAAGTTCACAGGCAAAAGGCTTCTGTCCTTTGTGGACTGTCATGTGATTGTTTAAATTTGCTTTATGACTAAATCTTTTTCCACAGAGCTCACAGGCAAAAGACTTCTGTCCTGTGTGGACTCCCATATGACTGTTTCAAATTTGCTTCATGACTAAATCTTTTTCCACAGAGCTCACAGGCAAAAGACTTCAGTCCTGTGTGGACTCTAACATGACAGTTTAGATTGGCTTTAAAACAAAATTTTTATCCACAAAGTTCACAGGCAAAAGGCTTCTGTCCTTTGTGGACTCTCATGTGACGGTTTAAACTTGCCTTCTGACTAAATTTTTTCCAGAGAGCTCACAGGTAAACGGCTTCTGTCCTGTGTGGACTCTCATATGACGGTTTAAACTTGTCTTATGGCTAAATCTTTGTCCACAGAGCTCACAAGCAAAAGGCTTCTGTCCTGTGTGGACTCTCATGTGAGAATTTAAACTTCCCTTTTGACTAAATCTTTGTCCACAGAGTTCACAGGCAAAAGGCTTCTGTTCTGTGTGAACTGTCATGTGTCTCTTTAAATGTGTCTTTTCGCTGAATTTTTGTCCACAGAGTTCACAGACAAATAGCTTCTGACCTGTATGGACTTTCACGTGTCTGTTTAAATTAGTCTTTCGATTAAATGTATGTTCACAGAGCTCACAAGCAAAAGGCTTCTCTCCTGTGTGGACTCTCATGTGCCTGTTTAAATGTTCCTTTTGGCTAAATCTTTGTCCACAGAGCTCACAGGCAAAAGGCTTCTCTCCGGTGTGGACTCTCATGTGCCTGTTTAAACTTGCCTTATTGCTAAATCTTTGTCCACAGAGTTCACAGAGCCCACAAGCAAAAGGCTTCTCTCCTGTGTGGACTCTCATGTGACTGTTTAAATGTTCCTTTTGGCTAAATCTTTGTCCACAGAGCTCACAGCTAAAAGGCTGCTCTTCAGTGTGGACTCTCATGTGACTGTTTAAATTAGTCTTTCGATTAAATCTTTGTTCACAGAGCTCACAGGCAAAAGGCTTCTCTCCGGTGTGGACTCTCATGTGACTGTTTAAACTTGCCTTACGACTAAACCTTTGTCCACAGAGTTCACAGGCAAAAGGCTTCTCTCCAGTGTGGACTTTCATGTGACTGTTTAAATTCGTCTTTCGATTAAATCTTTGTTCACAGAGATCACAGGCAAAAGGCTTATCTCCGGTGTGGACTGTCATATGATTGTTTAAACTTGCCTTACAACTAAACCTTTGTCCACAGAGTTCACAGGCAAAAGGCTTCTCTCCAGTGTGGACTTTCATGTGACTGTTTAAATTAGTCTTTCGATTAAACCTTTGTCCACAGAGTTCACAGGCAAAAGGCTCATCTCCGGTGTGGACTCTCATGTGCCTGTTTAAGCCTGATATTCCCCGAAATCTTTTTCCACAGTCGTCACAACAATATGATTTTAGTCCTTTCTGGACTTTTCTGCACGAGTGCACATGTTTCTTCACTCCAACATATTTTCTAATAACCCGACAGTCAGAAGACCTTTTTGCCGTATGTCCCGTCACTCTGACGTGTTTCTGGAGAGAACTCTTGTGGAGAAATAGTTTAGCACACTCAGGGCAGCTAAAGGATTTGTTGACAGACTTAACATCTGACTCAGAAGACCTGCTCTTGTTGCAGTCATTGACTCTGTCTCCAGTGTCAGACAGCTCAGAGTCTATGTTCACATCATCATCCTCTTCATCATCTCTACTAACTTCCGTCTCTGAAGAATCAGATGTCTGTTCATGAGGGAAAAGATTTGAGTACTTTCTAGTTTCTGCTGTCTTCAGGTCAGCTGAGCTGCTGGTTGGAACATCTCTGTCCTCC
>NC_091742.1:100980590-100988090 GCF_043380555.1 Nothobranchius furzeri | reverse complement strand
ACACCCAGGGCCGTTTCAAGACATTTTGGGGGCCAAGGCAAAATGTACCTGCTGGTTGCAACAAACAGACACCATTGAAGGTAATCAGAAGTGAGGAACAGAAAATGCATTCATGGATTTTTTTCACATTCTGTCTCTCACAGTTGAAGTGTACCTATGATGAAAATTACTGACCTCGGTCATCATTTTAAGTGGGAGAACTTGCACAATCGGTGGCTGACTAATTTTTTTGCCCCACTGTATATACATATATATACATATACTGTGAACACACTGGTTGATTTTAATATTGTCAAGTGCTTTGGCTGCATTTGCATGAAAAGCGCTTCATGAAAAACATTTTGATTGATTGATTGATTTTACTGTACAGTAGGAAGCAGATGATGGTACTTTGCTTTTTGGGAGTTTCTGGTGGCTGCTAATGTACTGTTGCACAGCTAGCCACACTTCCATTGCTCGCTCTGCAACTGCCAAGTCTTCAACCCATCGATGGGCACAGAACTTCAGAGGAAATGTTGTTTTGGTCACCTCAGTGAAGTCAGCACATCTTGCTGGTGAGTCATGGAACGTCTGCCAAAGTGCTCTAAGCACATGTCCCACCTTCCAACCGGTTTCTCTTTCTCACCCCTTGAAAACTTCCATGGAGAACATGCAAACCACAGCTTCCCAAATGTATCATCTTTGGTGCATCTGGGTCCTCTTGGCTTGTGTCCTTTTGGAATATCCTCAGGAGCTTCCAGTTGACAGCAGGGCCATCCATTGAAATCTGCAACAGCTTATTGGGATTTAATGGTGACAGGGCTATCTTGATCCTTTCCAGAAGCTTCTCTGCTTGCGTGTGTCCCATAAACTCTGAATCAAAATAATTCACCACAACCTTCCCTTCGTGTTCACTCCAGTGTCTCGCTACAATATCCAACTGCTCTGTCTGTGTCACTTTCAGACATTCATCAAAAGAAACTACATAGCATGGTGCTTTTCTTATATCACTGACCTGTTGCTCTTTGAAATAAGGACCTAAGCCAAAACATATGTGGCAAGGTGGATAAACCAGGGCCCGGGCGGGATTCGATCCCCAGACTCCCGGGTGAGAGTCATACGCTCTAACCAGTCAGCCAAAGGGACATCCCCTTGGCCAAGTAGCCAGGGCGCATGATCTATCGGGACACTGTGACAGGACACTCACACTGCCACACATATAAGGTAAACTTCTTTTGTTGCTACTAGAGTTGTCACGGTGTGAAAGTGTAACATCACGTTTATTGTGACCAAAATTACCACGGTTTTCGGTATTATCGCAGTATTTTTTTAAACGTGCTACATTTTCACACAATTAAATAAACGCTGTATGTCAGGAAATATTGTCCTCAGTTTGTGTCTAAATGTTGCCTAAAATGTGTTATTTTGTAATGATGTTGTTTATTTGTTTACATTTTTCCCCTTTAGTCTTTAAAATACCAATATTTGCCCATAACTTCTTATTTTATGTCTGTTTGATGTCATCATTTAAAAATATTAGATCAGATGATACTCAGTACTCAAGTAGCCTTCTAATCAGATACTTTTTTACACTTACTTGAGTAATAAACCCTATATCAGGAAAATATTGTCCTCAGTTTGTGTCTAAATGTTGCCTAAAATGTGTTATTTTGTAATTATGTTGTTTATTTGTTTACATTTTTCCCCTTTAGTCTTTAAAATACCAATATTTGCCCATAACTTCTTATTTTATGTATGTTTGATGTCATCATTTAAAAATATTAGATCAGATGATACTCAGTACTCAAGTAGCCTTCTAATCAGATACTTTTATACCCTTACTTGAGTAATAAACCCTATATCAGGAAAGTATTGTCCTCGGTTTGTGTCCTTCCAGTGAGCTTTGCAGATGTGGGAAAATGTCATCAGGCAGTAATCGCTGTTAAATTCATAATTATTCTGGGAGAGAGACCAACTCTTATCTGCCCCTGGGAGCCCCGTAATGCATAGCGTCATTTCAACATGGCGGTGTCCGCGACACGGTTTATATGCAGGTAGCGGCGCTGTGGCTGCTTTATATAGCGACTCGTTGCATTCTCCCTCAACCCAAATCCTCGGATCACGCATTTTAGCTAAAACGCTAACGTTAGCTTGCCTTGCGTTGACTGTAGAGTTGTGGGTGATGGTCACGCAGATGTGTCATGAGATTTGAAGCGTTGCTGCCTTTCACAGACACTTTTTCTGCACGTGCTGCAAACAGGATAGCCGTCTTCTATCAACTGTCCCTCGGCATTCTTCAAATATCTAAAATATGCCCGTACTTCCCACTTTGTCTTCTTTGAGGGATAATAAATGTCCTGAGCGCTGCCGTCTCCTCCTTTGACCATTATTTCAGCTTTAGCTTCAAGAAAGTTTTGGTTGTAAACAACAAAGTGCGCATGTGCCGCCGGCAACTTCAGCAGATGATACGGTGGCTGGTAAGGGTCACCGCGCCTACACCGCAGCCACGGTAATCCACCAAGATAATTTTTTTTTTAAACAAGACGGTTATTATTATTGTCAACTTTTTTACCGGGGTTTACTGCTACACCGGTTACCGTGACAACCCTAGTTGCACCACATGCAAACTTGTTGGCAATCTCACTGTCTGGGAACATCTGACCAAATATGGCTGACATCAGAGCTGGAGCTGAATGAGTAGAGTGACACCACCATCTTAATTACTCAGTGGATCTGCCCTGCGTTTCTGAGCCATTTCTCTCTCCACTAGACCTGCTAGATCCTCTCAGTCGCACCCTTGTCTAAATAATACCCTCCGGTCTCTACGCACCAATCTTAGAGCTGCGGAACGGAAATGGCGCAAAACAAAAGATCCTGGTGATCTATTGAAATTTCATGAATTACTGTCCTCATTCTCTGCCAGCATCACTGATGCAAAGAAACCTTTCTAACTGACAAAATTCTCAGCTCTACTGACTCTCAGAAACTATTTTCAACATTCAAAACTCTGCTCAACCCTCCGTCTCCACCTCCTACCAACAATCTGTCAGCTGACACCTTTGCCTCATTCTTCTCTGACAAAGTGGCAGCTATAAGCAAACAGTTGACTCAACTGGCCACTCCTGAACATTCGCTACCACAAACTCCTTCAAGCCCAACCATCTCAAGCCCTACTGCTTCATTTTCCTCTGTTCCCCTCTCACTGAGAACTGTGTGTCCAAGCTTCTCACGTGCAGCCGCCCTACTACATGCCCACTTGACCCCATTCCGACTAAGCTGCTCCAAGCTATTGCTCCCACAGTAGCCGCAGCAGTCACACACGGCTCCTTCAAAGGCAGTTGGAAATCTGGGTGTTGTGATTGATGAACACCTGACCTTTAAAGATCATGTTGCCTCTGTTGCTCGTTCATGCCGCTTTGCGCTGTATAACATACGAAAGATCAGACCATACCTAACACAACATGCCACCCAGCTCCTGGTGCAAGCTACTGTCATCTCCCGCCTCCATTACTGCAACGCCCTTCTAACTGGTCTTCCAGGCTGTACTGTGAGACCTCTTCAAATGGTCCAGAACGCAGCGGCGCGTCTGGTCTTCAATCAGCCAAAAAGAGCACACGTCACCCCTCTGTTCATTGAGCTCCACTGGCTACCGCTAGCAGCACGCATCAAATTCAAATTGCTAACACTAGCATACAAAGTCAGAGATGGTACGGCTCCCATCTACCTGAATCCTCTTGCAAAGGCTTACGTCTCGGCCCGGCCGCTCCGGTCATCACAGGATGGTCGGCTAGCAGTGCCTACACCACGCTCAGGACAATCCAGACTCTTCTCATGCATCGTTCCACAAATGTGGAATGACCTTCCAAGCACTACCAGAACAGGAGCTTCCTTTTCGACTTTGAAGAAACTCCTGAAGACCCTGCTCTTCAGAGAGCATCTTCTAAACTAGCACCCTCCCTGCACCCGTCCCCCCTCTCTACTGTCCACTCCTTGTTCCCTCCTCTCCATGACTGATGTCACGTTGTTGTTGTTGTTGTTGTTGTTAACCTCAAGGACAACATGCCGATTATCACTTGTAAGTCGCTTTGGACAAAAGCGTCTGCTAAATACATAAACATGAACACTTGTACTAGGCACTGGTAATGCTGTACTTTCATTACTGGCACGTTCATCATGTACACTGGCTGCCGGTAGCTGTTTGTTGGACAGCTACTTCCCTCTCCTGCATCTGTTGAAGTTTTCCTCATGAAATCTGTCATCTTCTCTCACTGCTCAACTGCCCAGAAGTCTTGACATGGCCTTGTCCCCGTGCACGACTCCTGAGTGCTGAGACGCCCATGGTACTGATATCAAAAGACTTTCTACACAGCTTGCAACATGCCCTATGCACATCTCCAGATACTTCTCCTAGCCAGTCCCTGAACTGGGTTTTTATCTCCACTCAGTTTTGAATTTGCACCGTCTTCTTGACATCACTCACTCCTGCCTACAAAGGACACAAACACATATTTTGAAAGATTTGCACTGTTTATATTGACTGTTTATTCAATAAATTAGGCCAGCTTTTCAAACCTTAGCTCTTTATATCGTTCATATTCTATGCATCATACTGTACACACCACGTTACACTTTACTGTGTAGCGTGATGAAGGATCTCAGATTTATGGCAAAGGTCACATTTGCCCAGCCGGGTCAAGCTGGGTCAAACAGTACTTTCTGAATCCACAGATTAAACCCAAGGAGCCACGATGTCTGCTCAAGACCATAACACCAGTATCTGCTGTTCCGTCCCAAGAAGGACACTTCAAGCCACGATGATAGAAATTAGATAATAATTAATAAACTCATTGATTTTATCACTGTTTAATATAATCACCATACCATGATCACTTGGTTCAATGTAAAGGTATTTTAATTACATGAAATGTATTATGATGCTTTGGGCACAATAATAATTATTATAATGATTATAAAGATGTGTTCAACAGAAGGTCAAGTCACCCTATCCAGCTAACACAGAGTTCAGATGAACAATAACTGCATCACATGTTTTTGACGCATGAGCAAGCTTTCTTCCGGAGAGAGTGGGGGTGGTGTGAGAGCTTTTGGTAAAAACTAACCATCACAGATTCACGTCCAGTTCTGAAACCAACATCAGCCTGAGGAGACGGGACGGCCGCCCTGACCCTCTGCCAAGCTGTTCTGTCACGCCGACAAGAATAGCCAAAGAATAAACGGAACCGTAAACCAGCTAACGAAAGACTCTACCAGAGTCACTGATTTCTGAAGTTAAGATAAAGACGAGAACATTCATCAGCCAAACGCTTCATACACCGAGTGACCCAAAAAGACATATCAGGACCGATCTGGACAAGGCCCTCCGGACTCGGATGGCCCGTACCACTGAGTCTCTGAGAGAACACGTACGACCGCTCCGCCCTCTCGTACTCGGGGAGGCGGTGTTCCTCCAGAACCTAGTTGGCTGTAGCCCGCGGACATGGGACAGATCTGGGGTGGTAGTAGAGTCACTAGGACACGACCAATACCGTGTCAGGGTCGATGGGTCTGGCCGCCTCACCCTGCGCAACCGGCGCTTTCTCTGCGCCTTCACCCCGGCCACCCCTCGCACTCACCCAGAGAGTGCTGCGCCCCTGCCTGCATCCAACGACGAGACACACGACTTAGGTCCCACCAACCCGGGGTCAGCGGGACCCCTACCAGATCAGTCACACACACCACCAGAGCCCCAAGGCACAAACCCCGGCACCGCCCAGCCGGTACCTTGTCGGAAATTCATGTCGGCCGAGAATCCCCCAGACGTAGCCAACGGGGACGCTGCCCCAGCGGCGCAGACCCCGGAACAGTGCCCATCACCCCCCTCCTCCCAGCCAGTGGGCTCCGGTAGGGTAAGGCGGCCACCCAAGCGTTATGTACCTGAAACTGGCCTGTGGGTTAGGACATGAGTCCACTGCGCTGGTGTGTCACACAGCTTCCTGGACTGGGGGGATGCAGAGGTCACCACTGGCCACTAGGGTGTGCTGCGATCAAGCCTCGAGGGAAAAGGGTGTATTCAGGGACGTGCCTGAAGTCACGTACGTGTGACTATCCCTCACTCTACATACTGCTGCCTCTCATGTGGATTGCTGCTGCTCAACCATCACACTGCTGTCTATCCATGCTACTGTTCACTTGTATCTGTAAGTCTTCACCTGCTTGTTAAGCTAATGTAATGGTCACATTGTCAGTATGCACGCTAAGCCGCGCTGCATTTATTTACCTATTTTATCACATTGCTTAGCTTTGGTCTTCAGCCCACGCTGCTGCTTCACGCTGCCGTTAGCTTCTGCTCACTCAGCTTTGGATGTCTCCGCAGGGCTCCTTCATCCTTGTCAATAAAGCTGTTAGACATGGAGGAGTGTATTTCTTCAGTTTTGCTACAGCGTCCAGCTCAGCTCTCAGTGGGCGGGTCACACCTGTGACTGGATACGACTCACAGCCTTTCGCAGTCTGGGAAGAACACTTCTACGTCCTGTTGTGACCAACGCGCTGCAGGAGCTTACGTTGTGGTTCCACAGAGCCGCTGTCCAGTTAGAGTTCATTAGGTGGTTCAGCGCTGCTCTCTGTGTGTGCTGGATCAACCATGACCAGTATTAGACCACACCTTTCTGTACTGACAGTACATAACGTAGATGGGTGCTGCCCTCAAGCCTACTGGTTGTGCAGCACCAGGCTAAAGGTCAAAGGTGACAGACCATCTGCTGCTGTGGCCCTCAGACTCTGGACCTCTCTCCCCCTGAGCCTGAGATCAGTGGACTCAGTGGTCTCCTTTAAACTCACCTGTTCAGGTTTGGTGGCACCTTCTGGTCATCCTGAGTTTCTGTTATTTCTGCTTATTTGCCTGTTTTTACATTTTTATTCTTAATCTTTATTTGTTTACATTCTTGTGCTGCTGAAGGTCCTCAGTCATCCAGGTCATGGTGACCCATAAGGGTTCAGAGAGTAAATGAGGAGCTTTGTCAGTTCTGACTGGAATATGGGAGAGTCCAGCTTATAGCTGTAGCTGTTGTTGTTTAACGAGCAGAAACTACTCTGAGTACCCCTCCTCTCCATCCCCTGATAAGTCATTGTGTTGATCAGATGCAGGAAGGTGTGACCTGGACTGAAGCTGCTTAGGAATGAGCTGCATTATAGAGCTCCGGACCCCACGTGACTCTCAGTTAGTGGACGCCATTTTGGCATGCAAAAAAGGTAAACAAACACGGATGTAACCATGAACATGAACGGGATCCGCATGGATTTTACTTCGTCGGAGTTTACTTCACACTTTAAAACAGAAGAAATCGTTTTATATAGACAGAAATTAAATAGACTAAACATCTCCGACCCTTACCGTGCCCCTGGGATACTTTTTAAAAACGCCAGAAGCTGTTGGAGCGGACTTCTTACCGGCACAACACCGGACCGGGGAACCCCTTGGGATTCCCCCGGCCGGAGGAGCTGGGGAGAAGGTCTGGGACTCTC